>NC_090811.1:51724938-52024938 GCF_036512215.1 Solanum lycopersicum
GTTAGAACCAGGAGCAAGTTTACTCTTTGTTACTCCTTATGTTGTAAATCATTCTGAGATTCTTCCTAAAGAACTTTGTGAACCCTTTTGTGTTTCTACACCTGTTGGGGAGTCTACTATAACGGAAAGAGTCTACCATGATTGTGCTGTTTCTATCAATCACAAGAGCACCATGGCTGAACTAGTAGAGTTAAATATAGTAGATTTTGATGGCATTCTGTATGGTTTGGATCTATGACTGTTATGCATCCATAGACTGTAGAACTCGAGTTGTCATGTTTCAAATTCGTGAAAAGCCAGCCATAAACTGTACTAGTAGTTCGGAATTGACTAAGGGTTGTTTCATTTCGTACCTTAAGGAGAGGAAGTTAGTTTCAAAGGGTTGTATGTATCACTTAGTTTGAGTTAATAACTCTAGTGTTGATGTACATTTTCTTCAGACAATACCTATAATCAGTGAGTTTGCAGAAGTCTTTCCGGATGATCTACCTGGAAACCTTCCCGAAAAAGAGATAGAATTCAGCATAAACATCATCCCATATACTCGTCCTATCTCTATTCCTCCATACAGAATCACACTAGCAGAGTTGAAAGAGCTAAAAGAACAATTTAAATATTTGTTAGGCAAGTGTCTCATCTCGGGGTGCTCCGGTCTTGTTTGTAAGGAAGAAAGATGGGTCCCTTAGAATGTGTATAGACTACCTCAAATTGAATAAGGTGATCATTAATAATAAGTATCCTCTTACAAGAATAGATGATCTTTTTGATCAATTTGAAGGTGTTTCTTTTTTCCAAGATTGAGCTTAGATCAGATTATCATCAGTTGAAAGTAAGGGAATGTGATATTTCCAAGAAAACATTTAGATTAAGGTATGGGCATTATGAAATTTTGGTTATATCCTTTTGTTTGACAAATGCATCTGCAACATTCATGGATCTTATGAATTTTTTTCAAACCTTATTTAGATATGTTTGTCATCGTCTTCATTGATGACATATTTTTTAATTCAAGGAATGAATAAGATCATGTTAGTCACCTAAGGACTGTTCTTCAGACCTTGAAAGACAAGGAGATATATGCCAAGTTCTCCAAGTGAGAGTTTTGTATTAAGTCTATGGCATTCTTTGTCCACATAGTTTTTGGTGATGAAATTAGAGTCGACACTCAGAAGATAGAGGCAATTCAGAGTTGGCCTAGACCCATATCTCCAACAGACATAAGGAGTTCTTGGGTTTGGCTACCTATTGTAGGATATTTGTTGAAGGATTTTCATCTATTTTCTGTCCTTTGACCAAGCTAACACAAAAGACAGTCATGTTTCAATGGTCTGAAGCTTATGAGAAAAATTTTCAAGAGTTGACTACCTCCGGTTTTGACCTTACCAAAGGGTACTCAAGGTTTTGTGGTGTATTCTGATGCATCAAGAGTTCTCTTGGTTGTGTATTGATGCGAAATGACAAGGTTATAGCTCATGCCTGTAGACAATTGAAGATTCATGAGAAGGATTATCGGACCCATGACTTAGAATTGACTGCAATAGTGTTTGCTTTGAAGATATGGAACCACTACTTGTATTGAGTTCATGTTGACATATTAAATGACCACAAGATCCTCCAATATGTGTTCACTCAGAAAGAACTCAATCTTAGACAAAAGAGGTGCTTAGAATTACTCAATGATTATGACATGAGTATTCTATACCACGCAGGTACGGCTAATATGGTTGCTGATGTCTTAAGCTGGTTGTCTATAGGAAGAACTTCCCATGTTGAAGAAGGAAAGAGGGAGTTAGCAAAATATGTGCATAGACTGACACGTTTGGGAGTCAAACTTATGGATTCTACAGAACGAGAAATAGTGGTGATCAATGTAGCTAAGTCTTCATTATTGTGAGAGGTGAAAGAAAAGCAAGACTAAGATCCCATTTTGCTTGATTTGAAGGCAAATTTCCATAAGCAAAGTGTGTTGTCTAACAAAGGGGAGATGGTGTGCTGAAGTACCAAGACAGATTATTTGTACCTAAGGTGGATGGACTCCAAGAGAGGATCTTTGAGGAGGCTCATAGGTCCATATATTCCATACATACGGGTTCCACCAAGATGTACCGCAATTTGATAAAGGTATATTGGTGGGAAGGCATGAAGAAAGACATTGTTGAGTTTGTCGCCAAGTGCACAAATTTTCAGCAAGTGAAAGTAGAACACCTAAGCTCTGAAGGTTTACCTTAGAATATTGAACTTCTGGAATGGAAGTGGGAGATGATTATTATAAACTTCATCATAGGCTTGCCAAGATCTCGAAGGCAACATGATTCTATTTGGGAGTTTGTTGATAGAATGACAAAATCAACCCATTTCTTTCCGATAAAGAGTACCTATTGGGCCGAGGATTATGCTAAGTTGTACCTTCAAGAGGTGGTAAGACTTCATGGAGTTTTGGTCTCCATTATATCAGATAGAGATGCATAATTTACTATACCCTTCCGAAAATCTTTCCAAAAAGGTTTGGGTATAAAGGTGAACCTAAGTACTGCTTTTCATCCTTGAACGAATGTACAAGAATAACATACTATTCAGATATTAAAGGATATGTTGATATCTTGAGTCACCAATTTCAAAGGGAATTGTGATGATCACATACCTCTCACTGAGTTCTCTTACCACAACATCTACCATACGAGCATCCAAATAACTCCATATGAGGCTCTTTATGGGTAAAGATGCAAATCTCCTATTGGGTGGTTCGAAGTTAGTGAAGCAGGGTTGATAAGACCATATCTGGTTCACCAAGATATGGAGAAGGTGAAAGTTATTTAATAAAGATTGAAGACGACACAAAGTTTCCAAAAGTTCTACACCAATGTTAGAAGAAGAACATTAGAGTCTGAGGTAGATTATTAGGTGTATATTAAGGTTTCACCCATGAAAGCTGTTATGAGGTTTGGTAAGAAGGGGAAACATAGTCCCCGGTGTATTTAAACTTATTGAATCTTCAAAAGAGTGGGCAATGTGGCCTATGAGTTGGAGTTACCCCAAGAGTTAGCAGCGGTTCATCCGGTATTCTACATTTTTATGCTGAAGAAGTGCTTGGGTGATCCTTCATTGATAGTAAAAATTGATAATGTTGGGATTAAGGATAACGTATCCTATGAAGAAGTTTCTGTTTAGATTTTGGATCGTCAAGTTTGCAAGATGAGGACAAAGGAAGTTGCTTTAGTCAAGGTCCTGTGGAGGAACCAATTCGTTGAGGAAGCAACTTGGGAAGCTGAGGAGGATATGAAGAAGATATATCCACATCTCTTCCTATCTGGAAAGAATGTAGATCAAGGTACTGAATTATACTCTTAACACTTTATAAGACTATGTGTAAGCATGTTATTACTTGCTTTTGGTTGTTGAGTGCTGAAATGATGTTACTACCCTTAGCTTATTGAAAGAATAATCATTCGAAGAAAAATGTTTCCAAGGGGGATATATTGTAATATTTGTAACTTGAAATAACTAAGAATAAGCTAAGAAACCAAGAAAAATCATTTTTTGAAATAAATAGGGAAATCTGGAAATTTCCAGCTTTCAAAAGTGAGTTTGGTCATTTTCAACCGTCCATAACTTCATCTCAGGAAGAGTTTAAATGAGTGCTTTATATGGTTAGAAATATCTTTGGAATATTTTTCCAATGCCGCCAAGTTTGAGAAAATCCGACATTGTAAGAGGGAGATATGGTTTTTGGAATTTAGTCTTTTGGATTGAGGAAAGTCCAATCTGGAATTTAGTAAGGGAAAATTTGTCTTTTCACCTCAGTAATTCCTAAATAATTTTAAGGGTTTATTAGAGGTAAAACCAAGTCCCAAACAGTTTTAGCTAAGTTGAGAACGCTTAGGGCTTGGGAGAAAAGAGAAAAGAAGAGGAAGATCAAGAATTGTCCAAGAACGCCAAGATCGTTGAGTGGATTTCTTCAAGGGTGATCCCTATCGAGGTATGTGGAATGTTTTTGTTGGGTTAATTCACCACACACCAATTTGTTTCAATTCATCGATTTTATGGATTGATTTCATGTCAAGTTAAATCCTTGACGGGAAGTGTGATTTTTTGTTGATTGAATTGTTGGATGCGATTGTTGATTTGATTCTTGTTTATTAGAATATTTTGAGTTGACTTCAGTGGTTATTATTAGTACCAATAGTCCCAATAATTTAGTGAAAGAACTAGGAAATTTTGGGGTGTTTGGAGATGAAAAACGTGTTGAAGAATTCGTCAGGCGTACCTCGATAAGGTTAGCGGTGGTGCGCATGCAGTGTGCAAGAAATTGGCCTCAGTCAATAAATGCCCGGCAATGGTGCGCCTGAGTAGGCCTCTGTTAACTGAGGTTGCTACCGCGCCACTAGTATGCCTAACCCGACATTTTTCGTCTTGTTTTCATAGTTTAGCTCTTGTAAGTTCTTCCAACGTACATTAACATCTCCTAATGATTCTAATTACTTCAAAAGATTTCTAAATATCTGGAAATCATCCAAAGAACTCAAATCTAAACCTTGAACCCATTATCCGTTCAAGAAAAGTTAAGATCAATGTCAAGGGAGTTAAGGAGTCAAGTCTAAAGCTATGAAGTAAGTTAAAGTAAAGTTTCTTAAAGTTTTCAAGATTCTTGTCCAAATGTTTTAACTTCGATTTAAGGCTCAAGTTTCGAATTAAAGAAAGAGTAAATGTTAAAGTCTTTCACAAACGTGTTCGGTTGATTTAAGACTTAGAGTTCAAGTTAAGTAAAGAGTAAGAGTTGAGTTCACTTCTCAATAGTTATAAGGGAACTAAGTATTCCATAAAGGTTTAACAAATGTTTCACATTTAAGTAAAAAGGAAACGAAGAGTTCCAATAGAGTTTTGAGCTAAAAGGGGAACATTGATTCCAAAAAAAGCTTTTTAATGATAAAGGGTTCAGTAAATTATCTCAACCCAAAGGAATGAATTTCTATAAAAAGTATGAGCTAAAATATATTTCGGGAGTAGTATTGAGCACCAATGTGTGGATAAGAGTTCATATTAATTCGTGTCTCCATGGAAACCATGAATACATCATGGGAGTTGATGGGTCATACTTTTTAGATGATCACGTAAGTTGAGCTAGTGGATTCACTAAGTTAAGTAAGGTCCGATACTGATGGCAATATTTAGGATGGTCGTTGGGCAACGTGAAATAAACTGTTGTATCATCACTTAAGCTCAAAGTGATGGCTTTTGGTTTGAGAATCTCCAACAAAAGTCATATTACTTTCATATATAATTAACGTTGAGTTTGTTATAACATTTATTTAACGAAATAAGTTGATTTATTGTTTTACAAGCTTTATATATATCACATGTGTTTTAAATTGCTTTATATACATACTTTGAATAAAGTATATTCTTGAGTTAAGCAGAGCCAAGGTAAGTTCATCTTAATCCCCTCAAGCTTAAGTTGTCATTTAGATCTCCAACTCGCATAATCATACATTCAATGTAGTGATGTCAGTTTGCCCACATCGTTATATGATGCACATGCAGGTAACCAGGATCAGCACGTAGCGCACCGTTGATCCATTTGAGCACTACATAGTCACTTGGTGAGCCTCCTTGCGTTCTGGAGGACATCCCTTTATTTGTTTTTCTAGATTAGTCATTAGGATGTTGTGAGGTCTGTCCCAACATCCATCTATGTGATTAGAGTCTTCATATATAGTTGGACAATTAGTAGTCAATTTTAGAGTATCTTTTGTTTTATAACTTCATATATTTAAGCGTTGAGACTTAAGTGCCATTTTATCCAAGACAGTTATTTGAGGTATTTGATTAGAATGCTTTTAAATTCGCGGAGATGAAAAAGTCTTCTACTGAGTTAAATAAGCCAAGCCAAGGGTTTTCTTGTAGCCAGTAATGGTCTTCGAGTTCCGACCATGTCATGGGTATAGGGTCCGGGTGTGACACCTCTTCAAAATATTTTTCTGT
Source organism: Solanum lycopersicum (assembly GCF_036512215.1). Taxonomy (NCBI): domain Eukaryota; kingdom Viridiplantae; phylum Streptophyta; class Magnoliopsida; order Solanales; family Solanaceae; genus Solanum; species Solanum lycopersicum. Next base: position 51,730,918 of record NC_090811.1, read on the forward strand.
TTGAGATTTTTTTGAGATTATTAAAATGTTCCGTTATTTTCCTTTATTATACAACTAAGCATATTTAATCCTAATTTACTTATATACATGGTTTTTGTCCATAAAACCAAATAAATTAGGACAACCTTTTGTCAATGTGGAGTCCAATCTCAATAATAATAAAAGATTTCTCATAGGGGAATTATGACACGTAAAGGTCCTAATTTGGGGCCAAGTTTGCTAACAAGAAAGGAATTTTATCCTATTGTTAATAGTTCAAGTGTATTGTTAGACCAAAACTTACCAACAGTTCAACGTTCTTTTTGGCCATTTTGCTATTTTATGATAATTTTTTTTAAGCACTCAACTTCTGTTAAATTTAAGGACCAAATATACACTATGGATATATTAATAGTTATATGTGAATACTACAAGAATCAAAGGTATAGGATAACATCCAAACTCGCGGGCCAGAGAGGGACGAGCAAGTGACAGATTGGGGCCAAAACTGTTGTTTTCCTTTTATAAAACAACATTGTTGTTAGGGTTAATTTAAATTTCAAACAGGCTTCCAGGTGTGAGTTTATTTTAGTTTTATTTTATTTTTAGTTTCAATCAGGTTTCTACATTTCTTTTTAGTTGTCAAAACTTGAAATAAATCTTGCTAGGTGATAAGTGAAATATAATAACATAGAAAAGTGATATTTTTCGTTTAAAAAAACAGGGGAGAAGATGACTTTAGCATACAGTTTAAAATATTTGACCGACTATTTGGGAAATGAATTTTAATTTTTAGATAGACAACTGAAGATTTTATTTCCTTAACGTATGACTCTTTATTGTGTTAAATTTGAGACTTTAAGCAACTATGTTTTCTAGAAAATTAGATGGGAACTTGTTGTACGTCTTGAAATTATATAACTTATAAAGACAATTAGCAGTATTCTAATTTATAATCTTTTTGCATACACTTAAATAAAACACAAATCAATTTTACTAACAATTAATGATTGTGGTGGAGTGATAAGTATTATCTCGTGTTTAAATGTCACTAGATATGAACTCGTCATGTTTATACAGTATTTTTTCCCCACTATCAAACTTTACAACGTGAATTCAGATTTAGTTGGAGCATAAATTAGCTTTCTCAAAAATCGATGAAAAACATTAAAAAAAACATCAATTTTGAAAGGAGTGGAAAGGCACAAGTAATTTCTTGGGTGATCATTTTAATATCTATATATTCATTTATGCCAAAGTCACTTAACTATTTTTTAACTTAAAAAAACATGATTTTAAATATAATAACACAAAAATCACATTTGCCGAAAGATTCAACTCAAATGAGTATGAATTTTTTTACTTTATTTTTTTGGAGTAATAAATACAAAATATTCCGGAAACTACGCAATATATTAACAAAATATTTTTTTTGTTACTTTAATTTCTGAAGCAAACTCCAAAAGTATGATCTTTATAAAAAAAAAGGACCGACCTAAAATAATTAAATAAGAGGGAGATATTGTATTGTATTTTGTTGAATACCACATTTGGATGATTTGCAGTGTTCCCAGTCATTACATTATATGATATATAAAAAATATTGAATGTTTACACTACAAGAAAAATAGACGACTTGGTTTGCAGTGTTCCTAGTCATTACATTATATGATCTTACCAAATTGCTCATTATCTAAAATTGAATTTATGTCGTTATCTAACGATTAATTGAATCATTATATGATAAAAAATAATTTAATTAACAATCAAAATACACATGATATTTAAACTAACAATACAGTACATTATACGACAACAATACAAATTAATAAATACGTCAATTTTTGCTATTTATTATGCAGTTCCATTTTTACTTTTTAAACCAAATATGGCCCAAATTATGCCGCATATGTAATGACCCGACATTTCACGCAAATTCAAGGCCAACAAGAAGATGCCATGTGTTTAAATGTCGTGGCAACTCTGAGTAAAATAAAATCTAATCAAAAGCTGCCAAGTGTTCTAAAACGCTTGTCTTGGACAATTGAAAGATTTTTTTTTTACAATATATAGAGATATACATGCATAAAAAAAACATTGCCTCTACAAAAAAAGAATGAAACAACACATTGAAAACTTGAAGTATAACTTCTTGCTCACATATTTAATAACACTTTACACAATTAATATTGTTAGTTATTCTTAGAAATTTAACTATATACGGATGCCTTCACAAAAATATAAAGTGAAGACTGTAATGGGTCCAACAATACGGGAAGATCTCGTCTTTCCATAGATCTATTAGTTGATTCATTTTCAATAGAGGCCCTGATATAGGGTCACGATATGACATTTTGTAGGAAAAGAGTATCACATCCGCAATCTCCTTATTTTTTTTACTATATATTAAGTAATTTTGTGCATGTTTATTTTTCCCCTATTCACAACTTCTATTGGAAAATGGTTGGCTAGATCAATGGGAAGTTTTAGTTTTTCCGTTCTTGTTGATCCCATAACTATCGCCACCTTTTAGGAGATTTCCACTCCAGAGCGTATTCATATAAGAGGCTGTCATGGGATATTTCACTCCATAGTAAGATCCAATGTTGCTCAGACTCGGGTGCAGATGTCCAATAAATATGTAGTTCTAGAGGTTCGATCCTCTAAAATACAAAAATTTAACATTCATGGATATAGATCCTTGTATGGATAAGGGTGCGGGAATTCGACAAAAAGCAATTCAAGTATTTATAAATAGAGTTATAAAAAAATTATGAGATATTAAGCAAATCGAAGTTGCTAGTTTTGGGGAAGAGGACAATGTTCTCACAAATAAACAACATATGTTTAGACTAGAAATTTTACTCTTATTGTTCATTGATGTTTCGCAGGAGATCGCCGAAGCTCATCTTTTGAAGGTGGTGAATTACTCTTGCTAGTTGCTTTGAAGAAGCTAAACTCTTTCCGTTGTTGGTTTTTCTTTTGTCAAACTATGCTTGTAAGTAGATTTTTTGCTTCGTTGTTGATTTGATTTAGTCCTAATTATTTCCTTTAGTTATTTCTATTCTATCGTTTAGCTTATAGAGTAACTTGTTATTTTTCTAGTACGAGTATTATGTTTCTCTTGTTGTTATGGAGTATGCAATGTGTCTTGATTCATCTTTGAGATTTGTTTTTTTTTCTGCTGTTGTTTGATCTTAGATTAGTTCTTGTCTCATATAGGTGGGTTTAGATTCCAATTGATAGTTTGTCTATTGTAATGACCCTATAGGGCATTCTCTTTGTTTTTCCATCTTTTTAGTGATTAGTGATTTCCTGTAGTCATTTTTGTGACTTGATTGGACTGACAATTTGATCATTGGGCCATTCATTTGGATTTTTGTGCAAGTTTACATATTTTTGAGACTTTGTACTTGGACGGTTGAATTCGGACAAAAGTTTAAAAGTACAGTATGAACATGCAAATAAGACGGTTTCAGAATCTCTTGAAGGACCATTTGGCAAGGGGAATGGTTTGTTTTGGCCCCGAGACTTCTGGTGAGAGTTTGTGTCATTAGGCTTTCGATCCATGTGCATTATTGACCCTTAATTTTACCCCTTGTTTCCTATTTCCATTATTTATTTCTCGCATACTTTATTATCTCATGTTTAGTTACTTGTGTTATTCTATCTTATTACTTGGTGCTTATGCTTTTGCTATCTTTTTAGCTCAGTCGGTCATTTCTTCATGAGTACTCTTTTTGGTACTCATACTACACTTTTACCCCCTGCTGATTGTAGTTAAGTTATCTCCGTTTATTTTTAGTCATGCGGAGAATTTTGGATGTCAAAGATTAGGGTGAGCTCTTGGCATATAGAGCTACCGATTTACATCTATGTTGGCTAGGTTTAGTCTTTATGTTGTATTTAGAGACAACATATACTTGTGAAAGCATTGTACTCATATTTTAGATTAGATGATAAACTACTAACTGATGTCGGGTCTTGGGATGATTTTTTTTATCCGCATTGCTCTATTCTCTTCTTATTGTTGTCTTTCGCTTGGTAGTCCGTCGCTTATAGATCCGGACTATGGGTTAGGATTACCTAATACCAGGGTGTAGTAGGTGCAATCATGACATTAGAAATCGGGTCGTGCAATCTATAATTCATGATTATTTAAGTTTCCTTCTTTGCCTCATCTTTACCATATTTTTTCATGAATTCATTCCACTTGAATCAATATTTCCTTGACATTTCATTGTTGGGCCGTAGAGGCCCAAATTCTTTTGATTGAGTCTACTATGAAAGGATCAGAAATAAAATACTGTGGCGTAAGACCAAGAAATTTAAAGCTACAAATTAAATGGGCAAAACCCCAAAAAAATTGAGTATCCAATCTGTATTTTTATAACCCCTCTTCAACATATTTCTTCATTTTCCATTGTAGTTAATTATTTCCATTGGATACTTTAGTTAGATTTGTTTTTATTGCAAAGGTAGTTTACAGTTATATTTATTTGATTTGAATTCTATTAGTTGAACTCGAATGGATCCTCTAGTAAAGCTTTCATATGTGGGTTTCAAATTCTTTGTACTTTGTCAAATTATTTCACTTATCAATTTTTGTTCATGACTTGTTCAATTCCTTAAATATGAACTCAAAGTTTCTTGAAATAATTAATTCAAGATTTACTTCTCACGAGTTCAAATAAAAATAAAAAAACATCAAGTTTTATCCAAACAAATGATTTGTCGGATAACCGCATATTGTTAGCATACATTTCAAGGGCTAACAACTTATTTATATGGAGATAGGAACCACATACCTGTTTTTTAGACTTCAAATTTTTTTATTTTAGATTTTATTGAGTTTAACTTAAATGTTTCTTGATTTTTTTTTGTTATATAGTTAAGGATATTTAATCCTAATTTACTTAGATGTATAGTTTTTGTATAAAACCAAATAAATGAGGGTAACCTTTTGTCTAGGTGGAGTCCAATCTCAAAATAATAAAAAAGTTTCATAGGGGATGCATGACACATGCAGGTCCTAATTGGGGCATAATTGGGTCTGTTTGCTAACAACAAAGACATTTCTATCCTATATTTAATAGTTCAAGTCTATTGTTGGACCCCCCCACCCCCATCCCCACCCTAATAATTCACATTTCTTTTGTTCCATTTTTGCTATTTTATGATAATTTATTTAAGCACTGAAGTTCCATCAATTTAAAGGACAAAATATATATTTTATATTTATTAAAACTTATATGTGAATATTTCAAGGATCAAAATTGGACAACATCCTCACAGGCCAAAAATGTTATTTTTCCTTTTATAAAATAGTGATGATGTTAGAGTGTAACGAACTGTTCCGGTCGTTATAGAGAAGCCAAAGAAGAAAAATTTTGAGCCAGAGAACTTCTTGGTAGTAACTCGAAACTCAACCTAGTCCAAATTTAGACGAAATCGGAGTCAATGAGGTCTAGGGAAATCTGAAAAAAATGAGATATTTAATAATGTATTTGATTATATGAATAGATAGATAAGACGTTAAGAAACCTGTATGACATTACGAAATTATATTTGGGCGAGTCGAACTCTCGAAATTGATGTTAGTGCGAACGAGTATCTTTTAAGTCTCATGATGTGAAGACGTGTTGTGAAATGAGGGTTTGTAACTTTTGAATCACTTCACTGGATATATGTAAGCTGCCATGGTGGTATTATTCCTGCTAGGATGGGGCCATTATGGCATGATGGGGCTCGCCATAGTGGCTCAATCACAAATTAAGTTAGAAACCTCCCTAAAAATGTCATTTTTCTATAAGTTTCATTTTAGAAATCTAGGAGAGTATCCCAAATAAGTTTTTGTTACCCTATTTGATTTTTTTATTATCCATAGAACGTAGAATCTTGATTGAATATCATTGGGGGAGGGTTTTGAATGGTTTTGGATGGTGGAAAAAACCCTAGCTCCACCTTTGGATCACAATTTGGGTCTTGGGTTGTTGGATTTTTCATAATCCAGGTAATTTAGACTTTAATTATTGATCCCCACATTGAATTTTGTGTTTGTAGACCTAGAGCAAGCAGAAAGTATCTAGAAAATGAGGAATCAAGTTTCTTAGGACAGTTCAAGCTTTCTTCGAGATAGATGATGGTTGTGGTTTCATGTTGGGGTGATGTATGTTGATACTTACTTCTTTATATTACATTTATGCATTCCAACGTTGCACGATTGTATGTTTATGAGAATGTACATTATGACTGTGATTGTGGTTTGTTGAATGGATCAGGTGTTACGTTTTAACATACCAACTTGGATCCGGTGGCGCATGTATGGGATTAGGTTTCACATTTGGCACAATAACTCTGATCGGTACCACATGCACGTAAACTAATAGTTTGGGTATGGGTTCTATGAGAGGACCAATGACTTGGCATATTTGTATATCTTTAAGATTATGAAATAGTACATTGTTCGTAAGTGTTAATTGATATTGTATATGTTTGGTGTATGCATATTTTTTATATTGTAATGACTTATATATGTTTCACCTATTGAGATAGTTGTGCGATTCTACCAGTACACTGTGGTTGTATACCGATACTACACTTGCTCTTCCTTTGTTGAGTACAGGATATATTCAGGCGGCTACTAATAGACCTTGTTTAGATGTGTACTAATCGACTCGAATTCAAAGATGATACAATTCTTCCGGTCTTCCATGGGTTCTCTTTTGTTTATGTCCACATATTCGGATTTAGACTAGCACTTCAGATTTTTCTATGTTTAATTAGGTTGTACCCATTTCCTTAGACTAATGATTTCTTGTTAGAGTTTTGGTACATTGACTTTCAGGTTCTAAGGAATGATTTTCGCAATCGTTTTGTTAGACTTCGGTGTTTATAGGAACTCCCTAATTTTCCTTTAGGAATTTAATCATGATTCCTTATCTTAAAATGTTTTATTTTTCGTTAATTTGGTTAGTTGGGTGGTAGTAATAGTTCTCCCTCTTGATGGTTAGGGCGGGTACCAATCATGATGGTCTGGATTGTGACAAAGTTTGTATTATAGCCTAGGTTCATTGATCTTGATGCACTAAATCAAGTCTAGTAGAGTCTTGCAAATTGGTATAGAGACGTCTATACTTTTCTTCGAGCGACTATAGGTCTTTAGGAAATCTCTCTGTTTCACTTATCTCCTTTCGTGCTATAACTTGGTTCCAATTGGTATATGATAATTCAAATTGGTATTGTCACGCCCCGAGCCTACACCTTGGGCGAGACTGTCACTCGGTGACCATTATTGGCCTCGAGCAAACCCTTGACCTGGCTTACTTAACTCACCGTAAGACTTAACTTAACTTAATATAACAGTAAAGAATATTTTCAAGGGAAAATACTCAAAATATAATAATCTAGCCAAAATGGCACTTGAGTCTCAATGTTAAAGCATCTGAAATATAAGATAAATGAGACATCAAACTGAATAATCTAATTGACTATCTGTCTATGAAGCCTCTAGATTGATTGATATGAATGTCGGGAAAAACCCCACAACATTCTATTGAACTAACTGGAAAGCAATAAAAAGATCCTCTAGAACGCAAAGATTCTCACCATTGACCCTGGAGCTCAAACTCGATCAATGAACAGCTGCATGCTGATCCTGGTTACCCGCGTCTACATCATAAGACGACGCATACCAACTGCATCAGTACATTGAATGTATGAGAATTTGAATTGGAATGCTAAACACAATATATGGCTTAAAAGGAGTAAGAATAAACTTACATTCGCTCTTCTCAAAAAAAGAAGTCGTAACTCAATATAAAGCAGTAAAGACATGCAATATAAGGAAAATTATAAAACAGTGTAAACACTTAGTTCATTAAAGAATAAAACAATAATAAACTCAACTTTACTTATATATGAAAGTAATATAATTTTTGTTGAAGATTCTCTAACCGAAAACCATCACTATGAGCCTAAGTGATGATACAATGTATTACCAAACGTTGCAAGAGGACCGCTCTATACCTTTCCATCGGTGTAGAACCTGAACTAGTAAGTGGATCCACTACTCTATGCTAAAACCACTAAAAAATCATCTAGAAAGTATGATCCTTTATCTCTCCAAGCTGACTACATGATTTATGGAGACTTGAGTTAATATGAACTGGTTTTGCCATATCGGTGCTCAATACTACTTCCAAAGTACTTAGTTCATATGTTTTTAAAACAACTTCTTCTCTAGTTTGAGATAATTTCTTAAAATTAGCTTCAAAAGCTTTCTTGGAAATCATAATTTTTCTTTCTCTTTTACTAAAACTAGCCATAGGCTCTGTGGAAGTCTAGCTTCCTTTCTTTCAAAAGTTTGAAAATATTTTATTTAAACTCTTACAGACTACTTAGTTCCCCTATACTCTTGAGAACTGAACTCAACTTGTTACTCTTTGCTTAACTTGAAACCTAAGTCTTAGGATTACATACTTCCCTTATAGCTTTTCATAATTTAACTCAACTCTTTTACTCTTTGATCAACTAATTGATTTAACCTTAAAAATAAGTTTAAAATGTTTTAAGACTCTTGAAATCCTTGGGAACTTATTTTGAGTTGCTTCTTAACTCTGGTAGGCGCGGCGCTCCAAGGTCTGTCAGACGGGTTTTCCGACTTCTCTTCATCAATTTTAAACTCTAAATCTCCTAAACTTCCATGTATATTCCCCCAAATACTTAGTATCACTAATATAATCAATACCCAATAGTTTAGAATCATAAAATATTTCGGAAACACGAATCAAAACCACTAGAGCTGCACTACAACTCTACCAACAAGGATTCAACAACTGTTCATCAAAAACTTCAAGATTCATTATTTGATGAATACAAAACATACTAAATTAAACATGTCCGTGTGTGCGAGAAAAAACCTACACAGAAAGATCTGACAGTCCTTGATAGGGATCACCACCGACGAATTCCACTAGCGAAACCTTAACGTTCTTGAAGAATTCTTAATCTTCCTCTTTTCTTATCTTTTCTCCAAGCCCTAAGCGTTCTAAATTTTTCTAAAACTGAATGGGGTCTTGGTTTTACTCCGAATGAACCCTTAAAATGAATTAGGAAACACTAGGGTGAAAAGACTACTTTACTCTTACTAAAATTTGGATTCGATTTTCCTCATCCAACAACGGAGCTTCTGAAAGACATATCTGCCCCATACGACATTGAAAATGCGCAAAATCTTTGCCGTTGAAAAGCTCTTCCTAAGGGATTTTCAACCATATGAATAACTCATTCTAACACCTCGTAAGTTGGGAGTTATGGCCGTTCGGAAATGACCAAAAACTCACTTTTATGCTTTGGAAATTTTCCAGATTTCTCTATTTATTTCCAATAATGACTATTCTTTGTTTCATAGCTTATTATTAGTTCTTTAAAGTTACGAGATGTTACAATATCTCTCCCTTGGGAACATTTATCCTTCAAGGAGAGCTCTTTCACTAAGATAAGGGTAGTAACATCATTTCATCACTAAACAACAAAATCAAATAAAAACCTACTTACACATAGTCTTATAAAGTTATAAGAAGAGAATTCAGTACCTTGATCTACATTCTCTACGGATTCAAAGTGATGGGGCTATCTCGTCTTCATATCCTCTTCAATTCCCAAGTTGCTCCTTCAAGAAACTGATTCCTCCAGAGGACTTTGACTGATGCAACTTTCTTTGTTCTCAACTTGCAAACATGACGATCCATAATCTGAACCGGAAGCTTTTAATAGGATAAGTTGTCCTTAAACTCGACATCCTCAGTTGGTAAAATTAGTGAGGATCACCCAAGCATTTCTTTAATATAGACACATGAAACACCGGATGAACCGCTTCTAACTCTTGGGGTAGCTCCAACTCATATGCTACATTGCCAACCCTCTCGGAGACTCTGTAAGGTCCTATATATCGAGGAAGAATTTTTCCATACTTACCAAACCTCATAAATCCCTTCATTGATCAAACTTTAAGGTACACCCAATTATCAACCGCAAACTCTAACAGTCTTCTCCTAACATCTGTGTAGATCTTTTGCCGACTCTGTGCCATCTTCAATATTTTTTGGATCACCTTCACCTCTCCCATAGCTTGGTGAACTAGATCTTGTCCTATGAACCCTGCTTCACCAAATTCGAACCACCCAATTAGAGATCTGCATCTTCTCCTCTAAAGAGCTTCATATGAAGCCATTTGGATGCTCGAATTGTAACTTTTGTTGTAAGAAAATTCAATGAGAGGTATGTGATCATCCCAACTCCCTTTGAAATCAGTCACACAAGATCTCAACATATACTTCAAAGTTTGAATAATACATTCTGCTTGTCCATCCATATATGGATGAAAAGTAGTACTTGGGTTTACCTTAGAACCCAAACCTTCCTGGAAGGATTTTTTGATCTGTGTAGAAAATTTTGCACCTTTATTAGATATAATGGAGATTTCCATGAATTCTTACCAATTCTTAAAGGTCCAACTTAGCATAATCCTTGGTTGAATATGTTGTCTTTTCTGGAAAGAAATGGGATGACTTTCTCATCTTATCGACAATCACCAAGTAGAATCTTTTTGCCTATGAGACCTTGACAGGCCTGTGATGAAGTCCATATTCATAATCTCCCACTTCCATTCCTGAAGTTCGATAGTTTGATCCAAACCTCCATACCTTTGGTGTTCTACTTTCACTTGTTGACAATTTGAGCACTTGGCAACAAACTCAACAATATCTTTCTTTAAGCCTTCCCACCAATATACCTCTCTCAAATCACAGTACATCTTGGTGGAACCTGGATGAATGGAATATCTGGAGCTGTGAGATTCATCCAGGATCCTCTCTTGGAGTCCATCCACCCTAGATACAGACAATTTACCTTGGTACTTCAACACACCATCTCCCCCTTCTTCAAAAACCAATATTTTTTTGGGTGTGGACACTTGTCTTCAAATCAAGCAAAATTGGATCTTGGTCTTTCTTCTCTTTACCTCTAACACTAATGATGAATCAGCCCCATTGGTCATCACTATTCCTTCTTCTATGGAATCCATAAGTCTAACTTCCAAACGTGCAAGTCTATGCACATCTTTTGCTAACTATATTTTTTCTTCTTCGATATAGGCGGTACTACCATGGACAACTTGCTCAAGATATCAATAATCACATTATACTTACTTGGGTGGTAAAGAATACTTATATTGTAATACTTGAGTAATTTTAACCACCTCCTTTGTCTATGATTTAATTATTTCTGAGTGAACACATATTGGAGGCTCTTGATATCAGTGGATATTTCAACATGAACACCATACAAGTAGTGACACCATATCTTAAAAGAAAAAACTACTGCAGCCAATTCCAAGTCATGGGTTGGGTAGTTCTTCTCATGAACCTTCATTTGTCTGAAGGCATACACTATAACCTTGCCATTATGCATCAACACATATCCCAAGACAACTCTTGATGAATCACAATACACCATAAAACCTTGAGTACCCTCTAGTATGGTAAAAACTAGAGCGATAGTCAATACTTTTTCAAATCTTGAAAGCTTTTCTTACAAGCTTAAGAACATTGAAACTTTACTGTCTTCTGAGTTATCTTAGTCAAAGAAGGCGCGATAGGTTAAAACACTTTAACATATTTCATATAATAGCCAACCAAACCCAAGAAAATCCTTATTCTTGTTGGAGATGTGGTCTAGGCCAATTCTAAACTGCTTCTATCTTCTGGGTGTTAACTCTTAAGCCAAAACTCACACTTGGAGAACTTGGAATATAACTCTTTATCTCTCAAAGTGTGAAGAACCATTCTGAGGTTACTAGCATGATCTCCTTTACTCCTTGAAGAAAACAGTATGTCATCAATGAAGAAGATGACAAAGAGATCTAAATAAGGCTTGAAGACTCTGTTCTTAAGATCCATGAATTCTGCAGGTGCATTTGCCAAACCAAAGGACAAAATCGAAAACTCATAGTGCCCATATCTAGTTCTAATAATTGTTTTTGGAATATCATATTCACTAACTTTTAGCTGATGGTAGCCTTACTTGAGATTGATTTTTGAGAAGCATGAAGCACCTTGAAGTTGGTCGAAAAGATCATCTATCCTCGGAAGAGGATAGTTATTCTTGATGGTCACTTTATTCAATTGGTGGTAACCTATACACATCCTAAGAGAACCATACTTCTTCCTTACAAAAAATATCAAAGCTCCCCAAGGCGAGACACTTCGTCGAATTAAACCATTAACTAACAGATCTTTTAGTTATTCTTTTAACTCCTTTAACTCTGCTAGTGACATTTTGTATGGAGGAATAGAGATAGGATGAGTATCTGAAATGAGATCTATGCCGAATTCTGTCTCTCTTTTTGGAGGGACTCTAGGTAGATCATGAGCAATAACTTTGGGAAACTCTTTCACTATAGGAACTGACTGATGGGAAGGTATCTCAGCACTTGAGTCATTAACTCGGACTAAGTGATAGATACACCCATTTGAGACTAACTTTCTCACCTTTAGGTAAGAAATGAAATGACCCTTAGACACTGTTGAACTATTATTAATATCCACTGTATCACTACAACAAAGAAGATATATAGCTACAAAATTGTTATCTACGACATCAAGTTCGTCGCTAATTATTTACTTTTAGTGACAAAATTTACTTTATGTGCTTAAATATATGAGACATACTTTTAGTGACGAAACATACGAATCCATAGCACGATTTTTTCCACTAAAGTTTTCCACCCAAAAATCATTTGGCGCCATTTTGTTAATTGGTTCTAGTCACGAATTTAAAGTTATCGGTGACATTATTTCGTCACTTATAATCTATGTAATTCATGACAAACTACGACATCAAATTCGTCACTAATAATTCGCTTTCAGTGACAAAATTTACTTTTCGTGCTTACATATATGACACACATACTTTTAGTGACGAAACATAAAAATCCGTAGTAGTGTTTTGTCCACCAAAGTTTCCCACAAAAACTCAATTGGCGTCATTTGTTAAGTAGTGTTAGTCACGAATTTAAAGTTATCAGTGAAACATTATTTTGTCATTAGTTATGTATCTAATTCATGACAAAATATTTTTTGTTATATAATTTATTAAATTTTGGACACAAAAAAATTTCATCTAAAAATTATGTCGTTACAATATTGAAAAATAAGAGTTCGTACTTTAGTATTATAAATTTTAGCTATGAAAATTTATATTTAATTATGACATTTATTTCGTCACTAATGATATAAATAATTGGTGACACACATTTTTATTGTCTCTAATCAATCTATGATTTAGTGACAGTAAAAAAATTGTCACAAATTATGTAGTGTTAAATAACGACGACTTAAAATTTGTAATGAATAATTAAACTATTTTCTATGATAAAAATGCATAGCTAAATACATTTTTTTGCTACAATTATTTATAAATACAAGTGACAACTTACAAAAAGAATAATATAACTGCTTCATAAGAAGTAGATATAGTCCATTGGTATTGGCAATTGAAAATATTAAAACCTATGAATTCGAACGATTTTGTAAAAATGAAAAAGTTCAATACATCAATTTTCTTAAATTACGCAATTATAAAATGCATCATTTGAAAATACAATCCGGGTTATAAGTATTGTGAGAGGACACAGTTCTACCACTAGATCACTAATATTTGTTAGTTTAGCACTTTTTTTTTATTTCATAGACTTTCATTGATAAACACGATAAAAATAATAATTTGTCAAGTCTTTGTGCAAATTTTTGTGTATGTCTATTGATTTGTGATTGGTAAACTACATAGATTAAGTCGATTTGCTTCTGTCTATAAATATGTACATATTTAATAGTTATTGCACACACGTATGTATACAGAGATAACATCGACTTACAAACTTAGACTTTGCAAAGATGCAATATATTTCATGAATTTCTCTTAACTTTTCCCATCAGTGTGAAAATTGAAATAGACTAAAAAATGAAAGCACAAATAAAATAAATGAAAGCACAAATAGAATTTCAAATATATTATAATGAAGTACTATAGTTATTGGTATCGATGTTCAACTTGAAGTGATTATTCATTTTTTAAAATAAAATCAAAATTTTAATTTTAAATAAATTTATTATTTTACTGAATACTTTTTAAAACTTACAAAAATAAATAAATAAAATGACAAAATCGTGTTGAATATATTTAAAGATATTTAAAAAATACACATTTTGTTAGAATATAATCTACATTTGAATGGATTGTGGGTTGTAAATTTCATGTATTTGTGTATGAGTATAAATAATCATATAATTTATTGTTTCAACAAAAGTTAAATATGAATGAAGGAATAAGTATAAAATAAAACAAAAATGAACAACAAGAGAGAGTTGGTTTGCTTGTAAGCACTGTTCACTTCCAACCTTAAGTTTGTGAGTCCGATTCCTGAAGTCAACATAATGTGCGAGCTCTTGGCGTTGAAAAAAATTGAGAGGGGGGGGGGGGGTAAGATATATAATATATAAAAATCATTTTTATAACAATAAATTTTATCATATATAATTTAAAAATAATTTTTTTATATAAAATGTATATCATTGATGACGAAATTAATTTTTTTTACACTACAAAATGCATATAACTTTAGAGACAAATGAATTCGTCACTGACTGAAGTAAAATAATTAGCGATGATATAATTTTGTCGGTAGTAATAACATTTTTTGTGACAAAGCATACTATTAACTTCAAAAAACATACTTTTTACAAAAAATAAATTTGTCACAAATGATTAAGCATTTTGGGACGATTTTTATTTTGTAGTTAATATAATACATTTAGCGAAGAAGCACTAAATCGTCTTTGTATACTTTTAGAGACACACATTTAGTGACAACTGAGTGACGAATTATTTTTCGTCACACAAGATTTATTAATGAAATATGATTTATTAATGACAAAATTATTTGTCCTTGATTATCGAATTTGTTGTAGTGATATGACTGGCTCATTAAGAATGTGGAACTTGACAACTCGAATTACAATCTATTGACGCATGACAGGCATGAAGCCAGTCTATAGCTAGAATGACATCAAAATATACCATGTCTCACTCTACTAGATTATCCATGGTGTTCTTGTGATTGATGGAAACAGGACATACGATTGACTCTTTTCGCTAAAATAGACTCCCCAATTGGTGTGGATACACGAAAGGGTTCACTAAGTTTTCCCATAAGAATCTTCAACAAATTTGCAACATAAAGAGTTAAAAAAATAATAATTTGCTCCTGGGTCCAACAAAGAATAAACATCAAAAGTAAATACTTTGATCATACATGTGACAAAATTTGGAAATTTCCCTTTCTCTTGGCGGCTAGTGAGTGCATAGAGAAAGTTTTACCCTCCGCCAGTACCAGAAGTAGCTCCTATAGGTGCAACCCCATCTGGTGAAGCAACTGATGAAGATTGGGCTCTATTTCCCGGATTTCCACCTCCTTGCTCACTCTTAGGAAAATCTTTCATGTAGTGTCCCTCTTTACCATACTTGAAGCAACCCGACTGGATATCACAACACTTACTGGTGTGGTTTCTACGACACCTACCACAAGAAGGGTCCCAACTACCACCTTCTGACACACTACCTTGTGATTGGGCTGTTTTAGCCTAGTGGTTCTACGAATTCTAGCCATTATTCTCACCTATGTTTCATAGAACAGGTGCACTAGCATATGACGGTGCATGCCCTTTTAATTTTTGAAATTGTTGCTTACCGAAGCACTTTTTTGTTGCACAAACTCATTCCCAGTCTTGGCCTTCTTATATTTCTACTCTTGCCAGTCATTCAATTTTTCCTCTTCAGCTTGGTGCACACATATCATTAGCCTGGATATGTCCATGTCGCCAATAAACATTGAAACCCTACCTTCTTTGCTTGAAGTACGATCCAAAACAGCAACAAACAAACTCATTCTGGTTCTCATATACTTAACCATATTTGGAACATAGAGAGACAGTTGGGTTGAACTTTAACCAATACTTTTAAACACTCAAAGGAGTCTTGTTTCAGGGTAAGGAACTCTCATAACTTTTTTCCTTCAGTTCTTGGGGAAAGAAATGCCCCAACGAGGCCTTTTAAAATCAAACCCAACTTGGATGTGTTGCATCCTCAGCTCTACCATCCTTCAATTAATCAAACCAGGTTCTAGCCACACTCTTCAGTTGATATAATTCTAACTCAACTCTCTTAGAGTCAACCACATTCATCACATCAAACACCTTCTTTAACTCTTCCATAATGTTTTTTGGACCCTCGGTATTGATTGAACCAGTGAAGCTTGGGGGGATTCATCCTCAAGAATTTCTGTATCCTCGAAGTATCAATTTCTTCTTGTCGAGCTCTTCTTTGTTGCTCGACTTGGTTGGTCACAACTTGACTCAACATTTGGATAGCCTCAAAAAACTCAGTATTAGTAACCTCCTCTTGAGGCTGCACTTCAGGAGCATTGGGTCCTATTCCTGACCTTCTACATTTCTCCTAGATGGACGACCTCTTGCTGCTTTTCGTGGAGGAATTTTTATATGGAACACGCATAAGCATGAATTATAAAGAGACTTTAAGAATATACTCTAACACACGAAATAAGTTTGAAAGAAGCGAGGAATTACTAAATGTGTAGCATCCTAATCATAGATGTGAAACGCTTCACACCTATGACTAAGATTCTAAAAATATGGTTTCATAGACTCCCTATAACTCTTAAACTCTGTGATCTAATACCAAGTTTGTTACGCCCTAAACCTACACCCTGGGCGAGACTGACACTCGGTGACCATTATAGGCCTCGAGCAAACCCTTGGCTCGACTTACTTAACTCAACAAAATTCTTAGTTTAACTTAATAAGTAAATAACATTTTCAAGGGGAAATACTCAAAATGTAATAATCTAGAAAAAATGGCATTTGAGTCTCAAAGTTAAAGCATATAAAATGTAAGATCAAAGAGACATAAAATTGAACAATCTAATTGACTATCTGTCTATGAAGCCTTTAAACTGGCTGAGATGAATGTTGGGACAAACCCCACAAACTTCTGTTGAACTTACTAAAAGGCAATAAAAAGATCCTCTGGAACTCAAAGAGGCTCACCACTGACTCTTGAGGTCAAACTGGATCAACAAAGCACTGCGTGCTAATCCTGGTTACGTGCGCTTACATCATAAGACTATGCCCGCCAACTAACATGAGTACATTGAATCTATGAGTATTCGAGTTGGAATGCTAAACACAACTATAAGGCTTGAAAGGAGTAATAATAGAATTACCTTTTCTATGCTCAACTCAAGAAATCATAACTCAATATAAAGCAGTAAATACATATGCAATATAAGAAACACATATAAAAAGTGTAACACTTAGTTCATTAAATTATAAAATAATAATAAACTCAACATTACTTATGTATGAAAGGAATATAATTTTTGTAGGAGATTCACTAACTAATAAGCATCACTATGATCCTAAGTGAGGATACAACGTATTACCTCACGATGCAAGAGGACAACTCTATACCTTGCCGTAGGTATAGAACTTGAACTACTAAGTGATCCACTATCCTATACTAAAAGCACTAAGGAATTATCTAACAAGAATTATCCTTTATCTCTCCATGCTGGCTACATGGTTTATGGAGACTTGAGTTAATATGAACTCGCATTGCCATGTCTGTGTTCAATACTAGCTCATATGTTTTCAAAACAACTTCTTCTCTAGTTTTAGATAATTGCTCAAACTTAGCTTCAAAAGCATTCTTGGAAATCATAGTTCCCTTTCTCTTTTACTAAAACTAGCCATAGGCTCTGTACAAGTCTAGCTTCCTTTCTTTCTCAAAAGTTTGAAAATTTTTGCTTAAACTATTAGGGACTACTTAGTTCCCCTATAACTCTTGAGAAGTGAACTCAACTTGTTACTCTCAGCTTAACTTTAAACTTAACTCCTAGAAATACTTAGTTCCTAATATTTTTTATGAATTTAACTCATTTCTTTTACTCTTTGATCAACTCATTGCTTGAAACTTAAAACAAAGTTAAAATGTTAGTTTAATACTCTTAAATTCTTTAGGAACTTACTTTGACTTGCTTCATAACTTTAAGAATTGACTCTTAACTTCTTTGACTTAGATCTTAACTTTCCTTGAATAGTATTATGGATTCAAGGATCATTATCTAATGTTTATGGATGATATAATTATGTTTAGATGTACTTTATAGCCTTGGAATCAACTAGGAACAATAGGCACATCACTTAGGAACTAGTATGAAAAGGTGGGGGAGAAATGGGACCTCCAGTTGACCGTGTCGCTTTGAGAGGCGCGTGGCACCAGAGCCTGACGGACAGAGATTGTCGTCAGGCGCTCTGGCTGGTATAGCACGCCAGAGCCTAATGGGCAGAGTCTGTCCTAAGGGGCTCTGGTAGGTGCGGTGTCCTAGGGTTTGGAAGATGGGTTTTTTTGACTTTTCTTCTCTAAGTTTCAACTCTTAACCTCCCAAACTTTCATGGATCTTACCAAAATACTTAGGTACACTAATATACTCAATATCCAATAGCTTAGACTCGTAAAGAAGCTGGAAATAGGAATAAAAACCACTAACGGTACACTACAACTCTACCAACAAGGATTCAACAACTGTTCATCAAAAATTCAAGATTCATTATTCAATCAATACAAAAATTGCTGAATTAAACATGTTGATAAGTTCTTTAACGAACCCAACACAGAAAGATCTCTCATACCTCGATAGGGATCACCCTCGATGAATCCCACTAGCGAAACCTTAGCGTTCTTGGTGAATTCTTAATCTTCTTATTCTCTCTTATTTTCTCCCAAGCCATAAGCGTTCTCAATTTTTCTAAAACTAAACTGGAACTTGGTTTTAACCCTAATAAACCCTTAAAGAGAATTCGGAAATACTAGGGTGAAAAAACTACTTTACCCTTATTAAAATCCGGATTGGATTTTTCTCTGTCCAATAATCCAACTTGCGAAAGGCATATCGCTCTCATATGACATCGAAAATGCACAAACTCAATGCCATTTCAAAAATCTTCCCGGGTGAATTCCAACCATATAAAGAACTAACACTAAATCCTTCTGAGATGGGAGTTATGAGATTTTGAAAATGACCAAAAACATAGTTTTATACTAAGGAAATTTTCCAGATTTCCATTTTTATTTCAAAAAATGACTATTCTTAGTTTCTTAGATTATTGTTAGTTATCTCAAGTTACGAGATGTTACATGTATCTAATTACCTTCACTCTTTTATTCACAGATGGTTAGCACTAGGTCCAATGACGTCATGCCCACAGCTCCCGTCAGTAGGCCAGCTGAGAATCCGCAATAAGGTCACGGTCGAGGCATAGGTAGAGTCAGTGAAAGGGTTAGAGTCCAAGAAAAGGTAGAAGCTACTAGGGATGGTGCTCCAATTTAGAATGTTCCTAGTAATGAGAATCCTTATGCACATTATGAAGAGATAGAGGAGAACATTGAGGTTTAGAATGAGGAAGATGTTGGACAAGAGGAAGAGGTGCAGGCTGAGACTGCATGTATTCCACCCCTTAGACCCAGTGTTATCTCAACATATTATGTTGTTCCTAGAAGTGTTGGTTGGTCATGGAGTGATTTTCTCGGTCCAAACAACTCAAGCTCCCGCCAATCCTTCTATTTATATCACTGTCCAAAGGTGGGTTAAACTGTACGTATTGATGCTTTCTTCCATCCTTTGTTAGTCCTTTTTATGTGGTAAATGAACATGATATGTGGACTAAGTTCTTTAAGTTGAAACCACCTGTGTTCCCGAGTTCCGAGAGTGAGAACACCTATGAGTTCATTCTTGATTGGTATGAGAGGCTTCATAAGTTGAGAATTGTACATTAGTATAAAGAGGAGTTGTCACGACCCGAACCCTCATGATTGGTACCAACACCATAACTCGGTAGGAGAAACACTACTAGACCAACTAAAGCAATAAACCTAAAAAAATTAAGGCATTTAAGTTTAGGAAGCATGTTAAACAACTAAGACGAAGTTCCATTACTAAATAAAGATCTAACAAAAATCAAACAATGCAGAAGATAAACCTAGAATCTAAAAGTCAATATACCAAATCTAGAAATGATAACCAAGTCTAAAAATAATTTCTAATGAACTATCACATTAACTAGAACAAGTTCTAGGTCCGAAAATGGTGGACATAGACTAAAAAGAATTCCATGGCAGCCCGAACGATCTGGCTCACCTTGAACTCGTAGTGATCACTGACCTCGTAAGAGAGATATGTTAACACTCGCGTGAAGATGCCCTGTAATTAACAAAAACAAGGGCAAGTGTAGATTCGGTACCCAACTACCATGTACTGGTAGGATCATGCGGCTGTCCCACCAGTGTAGCATAAACAAGAAATCATAACATTATAACACAAACATAAATATCAACATATTCAATAATATCATATTAATTAATATCATAATTCACATGCTTCATCACATAGTTGGTCCTCTAACGGCACCTAAAGTCAAATTGTTAGCATCCTGGAACGTGGAAATATGATCCCATTTTTATGCTGGAACATGGCGATTGATTCAGTTAGTGTGACAGAATGTGGCATTTAATCCAAGTTAGAGTGTTGGAATGTTGAAGACAATCCCATTCACACATAAATAACACATAAATAACACACATTGAAGTCATGATTTCATGATATCAATATTCATTTATCTCTTTTAAATTACTATGATCAATATTGTAACATACATACAAAAACAAGTATCACAACGAACCAAAGCAAATGTATATCACACAATCATAGAATCAAAAACATCACCTACCTCAAAACAAGCTTGAAATCCTAGACAACTTGATCCTTCTCTTTCCAGATTCTCCGATTGTTCATTGTCTACAAATTACAATTCATATACGATAATATTAAAGAAACATTAAATTCCCAGAATACTAACATAGTATGAACCGCAGTTAAAACCCATAATCCCAACTAGCCAATTTAGGGTTAATTCAGCAATAGGATTATCTAAGAAATCCTTCCCATCAATATTGACCCATTTTAAAACATTCTATGGATCGAAAAAATACTCGGAGAGTGGAAAACTTACCTCTGCTTCAAGAATTGTGGAAAAATGAGTTCACATAGCTCAGGGGTCGTCTCTTAATTCAAAAAGTTTAAAAGTACAAAATAAGGTCATCTAAAGTTATTATTTACGATTTTAAAACCCATCATCCCACTATAGAAACACATATCCCGCTGTATCGGCGTAACTGCAGCGACACTAATCCTGTTGCAGCGACAGAATATGATTTAGTGAGTTTCCCTCGAAGAAATTTAAAAATCCCTTAATTCAATCTGTGCCTCATCCGCGACATCGGTACCCATCCTGCTGTAGCAGCATCAATGCATCGGCAAGAATCCTGCTGCAGCGACACTAAACATGGTAGTGAGCTCCTTCAGGGAATTCCACTTTTCCCTTTTTACAACATACTCTTAATCCACTAAGCTCAGAAAGTTCCCTTAACGCCAAAATTGATTTTCGATGATCTATTTATCTAAATTCAATTATGTAAAATCGTATGGATTCTTTGATGAGTTATGTAACCGATTGTGTAATAAATCCCAAATTTACTCCATCCAAGTGCTACAAGGTTTCTTTACACCTTGATGATTCAAAATTCTCCAAATCTTGAACTGTTTGGAAAATTCCTAGTACAATAAAAAAGTTTTTCTGTCCCCAATTTTTTCCATTCGCATTCCTATAACGATTAAACCAATTGTTACAACAGTTTGTGACTTTTCAGATTCAAGGTGAGGCTAAACAGTTGTGGAGGGCTTATGTGGAATGCAAAATCTTGACCTTATCCCTGCTCACTTGGAACCAGTTTCATGATGTGTTCCATTAATAGCATGAATTCATGGCCTTGGAAAAAAGTGGCATGTCTGTCGCTGCTTATGAGACTAAGTTTCATGCTTTGTAGAGATATGTTATGCAATTGGTGACTATTGAAGAAGATAGGATCCACCTATTTGTTAAAGTACTAAATTTTAAGTTGCATGTATTTTTTATTCATAGGACCTCTGTAGGAAAAAACTTCAATGAGGTAACGAATTTACGAAGAAAGTGGAGGGGGTGAGGGGAGACAGTTAGGCTAAGGCATTGGCTAAGAAAGCCAAGAATTCATGTAAATTTTAGGGTTATTAATCCGTAGGTTCTGGGAGGAAGACTTGTATCCCGACCTATTCAGTCTGTTATGCCCTCTTCTATGGAATTACTCGTGAATCCCACCTTAGAATTTAATTCTTGATAGCCAAGGAGCCGCACCTTTGTAGGGCATCAGTCCATATTTTGATCACACTTGTTATGATTGTGGATATCCTGTGCATATAAGAAAAGATTATCCAACATGTGTATGATGGATTCTGTGCAGCAACACACTAGAAAAGTGGTGCTCGCATGAAACAGTAATAATGATCAAGGGCGTATAAAAGGTGGGCGAGGAGGAAATCAGTGAGGTCGCCAAGGTAGGGGAAATTATAACATAGGTAGAGGGATAGTACAATCAAGCAAGGAAATCTCCCTTCATGATAACAAAGCCCAATATTATGCCTTTCCAAGCAAGAACAAAGCAGAGTCTTTTGATGCAGTGATCACAAGTACCATTTATGTCTGTGACCAAATGTCTTATGTGATATTTTATCCGGGTTGTACTTTTTCGTATGTGTGCGTGCGATTTACCTCAGAGTTTGATTTGAATTGTGATATACTTGATGCCCCCATCCATGCTTCTACCCCTGTTGTAGAGTCGGTCATAGTCACCCATGTCTATCGTACTTTACCTATCTTGTTGATGGTTTTCATACTTGAGTTTATTTGGTGATTTTTGATATGAATGACTTTAATATATTGTTATTTTGGGTGGGTTTCGATTCCAAATAATAGTATGTCTATTATAATGACACTCTAGGTCACGTTCTTTCTTTTATGATCTTTTTATTGTTCAGAGCTTTCCTATAGTAATATTTATAACTTGAAAAGACTTAAAATTCGGACATAAGGTCATTCACTTAGCTGTTTTGCAAGCTTACTTATTTTTAAGAATTTTTAGTTGGGCGGTTTACTTTGGTAAAAATTTCAGAAATACAGACAGTTTCATCATATCTTTCAAGGCCATTTTAGGCTAGGGGCATGATTTGTTTGGGCCGCAGGACTTCTGGCGTGAGTTTGTGTCGTTAGGCTTCTAATGCTGGTTTGTTGTTGACCCTAAGTTTTATACCCTTGTTTTCTATTTCGATTATTTACTTCTTGGCTACTTTAATATCTAATGTTTAGTTATTTGTGATATAATTTTCTTATTACTCAATGTTTATGCTTTTGCTATCTTTGGAGTTCAGTTGGGCATTTCCTAATGAGTACTCTTATTGATGCTCATACTACAGTTCTACCACTTGCAAATTTCAGTTAAGTTATAACCCTAGATTTGTAGTCGTGCAGAAAATATTGGGTTGTCGAAGATTAGGGTGAGCTCCTGGCCTCTAAAGATACTAATTTATGTATGTTTTTGCTAGGATTAATATTTATATTGTATATATAGACAACATGTACTTCTGATGTAACTGTGAAAGCCTTGTACTCATATTTTAGATTAGATGATCAACTACTAAGTGATATCGGGTTTTGAGATGGTTTTGTTAATTACATTTCTTTGCGTTGTTCTATGCTCTTAATTCTTGTTGTTGTCTTTCCCTAGGTTGTCCGTTTCTTATGGCTCAGGACTACATGTTAGTATTACCTACAATCGAGGTGTACTAGGTGCCATCATGACCTTAGAAATTGGGTCGTTCATGACATCTATAATTCATGATTATTTTCATTTCCTTGTCTGCCTTATCTAAATTGGCTATTTCTTCTATTGTTTTCTTTCCTGTCCAGTTCATTGTTTTCAACTATTGTAAGTTAATTCCTTTTGTGTCATTGTTTAGTCATCATATTCATAGTTTCTTATGTATCTTTAAGCAAATTTTATTTCCCTTTGTTTACCATATTTGTGAATAAATTCCTTCCACTCGACTCCCTATTTTCCCTTGGTGATTTGGTCTCGTTCTAGAGCTGTACAAGTGCTTGAAAATATTATGGGTCAAGAATCACTGTTGTTTCACTTGCAAATAAGTAGAGAAACACATAGTGGTGGTGTGACAAACAACCAAAATGAGACCTAACAAAGCAACATTAGTCGTGCCACGAAGTTAAATAAGGCAGTGTTTGGTAGGAAACTCAAAACCCTTTAAATATTTTTAGTATCTTGTTTAAAATAAGGGTGTTTTGATTTTTCTAGATTCATGATTGGAGGACTTCTGAAACAAAATCGATTGAGGCACACAAATCTTCTTGGTCAAGCGCCAAGTTGATTGACAATTGCAATAATGTCCACAGGCTGGTTATTTGAATAAGTTGATGGTTCTGTACGATTCAGCGAAGCAAAGAGTCAATTGGCGCACCGCCAACTTATTGGGAAGAAAGTTGACTAACTTCACCAACTAGATGAGATCTGAACAAGCTATATAAAATTGCTGCCTCTGATCCTTCATTTTTTACTCCCATTCTGGATTTTCACAAAATCACACTTGCTTAGTCTTTTCAAAGTTCAAACATTGCATATGTATTTTTCTGCTGAGTAATTGTTTCTTGAGTCTGGATTAATCTGCCGTTTATTGTCATAATTCTCATCAACTCAATATGAAAGTTTAGTCCTTCAAAACCATCCTTCAATTATGATGCTTTCCCTCTACAAATATATTTTGCCCCAGTAAGAAATTTTCAATTTATTCCTGACATGAGAATGAAAAGAAATTAGAGTACCCTTGCCAACAGTTGTCTGAACCTAGGTAAGAGTTGAACAAAGCATTCCGTTGACTCTTGAGTTTCAAGGGTATCACGGTCGATCTTTAGAAAATAGAATTAAAAATAGAGCAATAAGTCACTTGGCGAACTAGATCTGGTCAGACGGGACACTCAGCGACCATCTTAGTTATTCGACAATCAACCGATTAAATCAGTAATGCCTGTTGAATTGTAACATTTGACATGCAACATTTGGTCCACCTCATGATATATGTCAAATTGAGTAAGCTGAAACAGTAACCAAAACCTATATTGAGCTTTACTAACAACAGTTGTATTATATTGTGATTGCATATATGATCCGATCTTAAGCTGTTGTAAAATTAATGCCCCCTCAAGGGCAAGCAACTGATGGCACACATGGTGAAAAGATACGCACAGAAAAATTCAAAATGAAGAAAGTTCCTGCAAGAAATAAGGGTAAAGAGATGCAAAACCACTTACCAAAATAATCAAACAGGGCAAAAGCCGATAAATTAGAACTATTCTTAATAAATAACTCATATCCATAGATGAGGTGATTGATAATATCCAGAAATTATTAGCACACTGAGGTATCATCACTTCTATCTTTTCACTCAGCCCCGTGGCTCATATATTCCTTGTTTGGTTCAAGAATTGTACACATCTTATAACTCGATGATACCATCAGGAGAAAAACACATAACAATAGTTAGGCCAGTTAACTCGGTGATAGTACAGAGAGGGTACTTCAGTGTGATCCAAATAGTATTAATGTTGTTTTAGGTTGTCCTAAAAACATGGAAGATGCATGTAAACACCTGACAATTATGGGAACACAACATGACATGAGAGATTAGTTAATGCCCCTAATTTCATATGATACCCCAAATTGGTTAAGAGCTTGCACAACAATTGAAAAGAAAAAGCCTAAATGTACCAACTCATTATTGGTTTAGTTTTATTAGTAGCTCAAATATGCCTTCACAAAACAAATCCATCTTACAGCCCACAAAGGCCGCTTGCCAAGGCTGCATTATTAAAAGAATTCAACTCAATCTTGGGGAGATTATAGCTTATGAAATCCTCATGTCCTCAAAACAACGCAAAACTTAACTTCATTTACCAATTATGATCACTGACATGTGAAAAAAAGCTCAAGTACCTCACGAAGCTCAGAAGGAAATGGAAATCACTCCTACAACATCCATCAACACGAGAAGGATCAAAGTAGAATAGCTTAAGGATCGGAGGATAACAAGGTAAATGAAACAATGTCAAAGGCTCATTTAACTGATACAACATGGCCGGTCCCTACTACAGTAAGAAATCAACCTATCGCTAGCATCCTATCTCAAGTTCAGATCAGTCAAGCTATGCTTTACCTTATAACATAACTTGCTCAATCTGTAGATTGTCAGATTACCTCCCTAGAAACCTCTAATGCAGGAAGGATCGAGAATGATCTAACTAATGTTGTTACACAATGCAAAGCCACTATTGATGAATTTCATGCGAGAATGGAGATGTGAGAACGCAACCAAAGTACCACCAATAAGATGACGATATTCAAAGACGAGATCAAGTCATTT
This sequence comes from Solanum lycopersicum, assembly GCF_036512215.1. NCBI lineage: Eukaryota > Viridiplantae > Streptophyta > Magnoliopsida > Solanales > Solanaceae > Solanum > Solanum lycopersicum. Next base: position 51,757,448 of record NC_090811.1, read on the forward strand.
AAAATATATGTAGACTAGGTGAAGTCCATCTTTATGTCTTAATAAGTGATTAAGCTTAAACCAAAGGCATTGACAAAAAGGACATCCCTGAAAACATATCGATACTACTAAAGAGGCACCAATGGAGACAAAACAAATCTTGATGGGGGCAGCAGTGCTAGTTTCTATGATGAGTAAACCCCATGCTGTCTCCAATGGGAAAAACACATCAACATATAATATGGAAACTTAAACACGATTTCTCTTCTTACTCCTTTCTCTATATCACATTGCATTAACCCATGGTATTGCAGAAAAATGGAAGCCCTTCATACAAATAAAAGTGAAGAAAAAGAAAGAGAAAATTAAAGAAAAAGAAAAAGAAAAGGAAAGTCATGAAATAATTACTTGAAATGAAAAGAAATCGGGTTTCAAAGCAATTTATGAAGGTAAATAAAACATAACCTAGAATTAATTGACTAAGGATAAGAAAGGAAGATAAGGGATAGCTTAAGGAAACCACATCTCATTAGATAAAAGTTACTAAGCCCAAAATACCATACCTTTGCACTCAACCTCATTACAAGACATTTGAAGACCTTTTTGTTCTTGATTGAACCGATTCAATGGTAAATTAGACGATAAGTTCAAACCTATGGGTGAAAACATGAATGGTATTCCTCTTTGTGAGTGTGATGTTGCATCACATTCCTGATCCTAAATTTATAAATCTACAGGTGTGAAAATAGAATCATTCTTTGTGTGAGGGCATGTAGATACTTTTGTTGATTGAACTTGCATTATTAGAAAGTTTTGTGAGCTCAAGAATCTTTCATCATAGTGTGCTACAACTTGATTCTTTGAGTATACAATTGAGCTATGCATAAGTAGTTTGAGTCTTGTTGTGTGCACTCATGATTGAGTCTTATGTAGAATTATTTGGGACATTCTATTAGAACTGATGAACTTATGTTTTAGTTTAGGACTAGAAAAAGTTTAAGTTGAGGTTTTTGATGAGTAATAAAAGTGGACTCGTCTAGGGCCTTATTTTAATGCAAATAGTGTCCTCAATTGTGTATTTTATATTGATATCTATAAAAACTTCTAAGTTTCAAGTATTCGAGGATTTGGTAGGAGCATGTACACTTAGACGCAAAACGAAAGTAAAATGGAATAAAAGAGTTGAATATGCAAAGTGCGCATCACCAAACACATTTGGTGATACACCATATAGCAGAGTTTCACCTTTTGTTATAGCAAGTGATCCATGAAGGAAGTAAACCAAATGACAATGAAAAAACAAAGTCGGCACATCACCAAATAGTTCAACGAAGAAAAGTTATTCCAGCCAAAATTAAAACATGTGTGTATATAAATGAAAGACAGAAACAATGAAGAATTAGAGAACAGGCGAATCACCGAATCACTTGGTGATTCCCGAGTAAAGACATCGAATGGATCCACCAACACTAAATCTGAAGCATATACATATTAAACTCATTTATTATTTAGAGAGAGTTTTTTTTATAGTATTTTTTGGATATATTTGAGAGTGAGAAACTTTAGAAACTTAATATTTTACTCTAGAAACTTCGTTCTTAAGTTTCTCCCAAGTTTGGAGAGGGTTTTGAGGAAGTTTGAAGAAAGAAATTCTTCTTCCAATCTTGGAAGTGGATCTTCTCTATTTACCTTAATTTTCCATTTTAAAGTTTAATCTTGTATACCCATTTGATTTATTTATCTTTTTCAGTATATTTAATTATTGCTTGATATGTGTCTAAATACCCCTACTCTTGGGTGTGATTTTAGCAAATATGTGTTGATATTATTGTTGGGTCTTGCTTACTGATAGAATTAGATGTATTTTAATGGTTATTTTATCTATTGGTTGTGGTTTAATTTCATGGGCTTTTAGTTTCAAATATAAAACCACCCATGTGTTTTCAGCTTGCTCGAGAGGGAGGTTGCGAAACCAAGACAACTAGAATGATGGCCTAAGGAGTGAATCGACATTAGGTTCATCCCTAAAGGGTGAGCCCTAATCCCTTATCTAAGAACCCTCTATCGAAAGGTCAGGGTATGGTTAAGGTTAAGGCTGATTAGTTTAGATAAGTGGGTTCCCTAGAGGATCCCATTTGATATGAGTTAAGTTGACCAATAAGGAATTTACTTTTACCTAAAGCTTATCCTAGTAATGATTGTCTTGTGAATATTACTATCAAAAGCATGTATCCATTAGTTCGTGTCAACATATATTGCGGTCACACCCCAAGAACTCTCTCCCATACTTGTTTTCTCCTTTATTTTGTCTCTTTTACTACTTGTGACAAAATCCCTTCTTGATACATAACTCTTTGGTGTCACAAATTAAACTTGTTTTGTTATAATACTCGAAAAATGTTTTGAGCTATCACTATTTAGAACGAAATTCTAAGTAGGTAATACTTTTCACTACCACTCCTTTGGGACACGACACCAACCCTTGGTTGGATTACTTCACATGCTTCAATTCTCAGACACTCAAACTGTAGGTTAGTGTCGTTGATAACAAAATATAAAAGATACATTTATTGAAGCATCAATTGCATATGTTAGTATGTCTTAATGACCATATAGGTCATTTTTTCTTTGTTTTAAATTCTTTTTCATGTTTTGATCTTTCATGTTGTGACATTTATTACGTCACGAGACTTACAATTCAATCATCGTATCATTTAATTAGATTTCCTGCAAGTTTACGTACTTTGGAGACTTTGTACTTTGATAGTTGACTTTAGTCGAATGTTCAGTACGACAATTTCAAAATCAAATTATTGCGGTTTCATCCTCTCTTGAAGGGCCATTTTTTTATAGGGACATGGTTTTCTTAGGCCTCAGGACTCCTAGTGAGAGTTTGTGTCATTAGGCTTCTGATCCAGCTGCATTGTTGACCCAAAATTATAACCCTTGTTTCCTATTTCTATTTATTATTTCCTGGATAATTTAATATCTCATGTTTATTTAGTTTTGATATTCTTTTGTTAATACTTGGTGTTTATGCTTTTGCTATCTTTTGAACTCAGTCGATCGTTTTCTTATGAGTACTTTTTTTGGTACTCATACTACACTTCTACCCCCACATATTGCAGTTAATTTATCACCTTTGATTTTAATTGTGCGGAGAATCTTCGGATGTCGAAGATTAGGGTGAGCTACTTCCATTAGTAGCTACTGGTTTACGTCTATTTTGGTTTAGGCTTATTCTTTATATTGTATTAAGATACAACATGTACTTCAGTTTTAATTGTGAAACCTTGTACTAATAGTTCAGATAAGATGATTAACTACTAACTGATTTCGGGTCTCGATATGGTTTTGTTACTTACCTTTTTCCTGTTCTATGCTCTTACTTCTTGTTGTTGTCTTTCACTTGGCAGTCCGTTGCTTATGGATCCGGACAACGGGTTAGGATTACCTACTAGCAAGGTAGAGTAGATGCAATCATAACCTGAGAAATCGGGTCGTGACATATATAGTTTGTGATTATTTCAGTTTCCTTGTCCGCCTCATCTAAATTGGCTATTTCTTGTATTGGTGTCTTTCCTTTCCAATTCAATGTGATCATCTTTTGTGAGTTAGTTGCATTGTTTCATTGATCAGTCCCCATATACATGGTTGCTTGTGTATATTAAATAATTTTTATTTACTATCACCAACGGGCGCTAATCTTTACCATATTTGTGCATGAATTCGTTCAACTTGACTCCCTATTTTCCCTTGGCATTTTGATGTTGGGCCACAAAGGTCCAAAATCTTCCGATTGAGTCTGTCTGCCTCAGTTGAAGTTTGAAAAGGAAGCTAATATGAAATGATTAGAAATCTAATACTTTAGGTGTAAGACCGAGTAATCTAAAGTGTCAAATTAAATGGGAAAAGACTCAAAAAAATTGAGTCTCCAATCCGGGTTCTTTTAAACCCCTCTTCACCTTATTTCTTCATGTTTATTGTAGTTTATTATTTCCATTGTTTATTTTAGTCAGATTTATTTTCGTTGCAAGTTAAGTTTACAATTATATTGATTTAATTTGAATTCTTTTAGTTGAACTTGAATGAATCCTCTAGTAAAGTTGTCATATGTGGGTGTCAGAGTTTCTTTTATCTATCCAATTATTTCACTTATAAATTTTAGTGATTATCAATTTTTGTTCATCACTTGTTCAATTTCTTAAAAAATAACTCAAAGTTTCTTGAAATAATTGATTCAAGTTTTTCTTATCACCTGTTTTATATAAAAATTTAAAAAAAAATCACGTTTTAGTAAAACAAATACTTCGCCGAATAACCGCATATTGTTAGCATACATTTCAAGGGCTAACAACTTGCTTATATAGAAATAGGAGCCATGTACTTGTTCTTTGGACTTCAAAAGAATTTTCTATTTTAATTTTTTTTTGAGATTATTGAAATGTTCCTTGATTTTGCTTGGTTATACATTTAAGCGTATTTAATCCTAATTGACTTAGATGTATATTTTTTCCCATAATACCAAATAAATGAGGGTAACCTTTTGTTAAGGTGGAGTCCAATCTCAAAATAATAAAAAAGTTGTCATAGGGGATCCATGACACTTTTAGGTCCTAATTCGGGTATAATTGGGTCAGTTTCCTAACAACAAAGACATTTATCCTATTTTAATAGTTTTAAGTGTCTTTTTGGACCAAAACACCCCAATAATTCAAGGTTCCGTTTTTACCAGTTTTGCTATTTTATGATAACTTAGTTAAGCTCTCAACTTCCGTCAATTTTAAGGACCAAATATACATTATTGATTTATTAAAAGTTATATGTTAACAAACAACCTAACTCACCGACAAAAAATGTTATTTTTTACATTTATAAAATAGCGTTGATGTAAGGGTTTAATGACCCTATCTTTTATAAACTTGTTTCCTATTTCTGTTCTTTATTTCTTGGTTACTTTAGTATCTCATGTTTAGTTAATTGTGTTACGATTTTCTTATTACTTGGTGTTTATGCTTTTGCTTTCTTTTGAGTTTAGTTGGGCGTTTCCTGATGAGTAATCTTTTTGGTACTCATACTACACTTCTACCCCTTGTCGATTTCAGTTAAGTTATAACCCTTGATTTTGAGCTGTAAACAAATTATTGGGATGTCGAAGATTAGGGTGAGATCCTGACATCTGGAGCTACAGATTTATGTCTGTTTTGGCTAGGCTTAATCTTTGTATTGTACATATAGACAACATGTACTTGTGTTGTAATTGTAAAAGACTTGTACTCATATTTTAGATTAGATGATCAAATACTAACTAATATCAGGTCTTTAGATGGTTTTGTTAGTTACCTTTCTCTGTGTTGTTCTATGCTCTTACTTCTTGTTGTTGTCTTTTTCTTGGTTGACCATTGCTTATGGTTGGGGACTACGATTTTGGTTTAACTACAAAAGGGGTGTACTAGGTGTCATCATGTCCTGAGAAATTGGGTCGTGACATCTATATATCATGATTACTTTAGTTTCCTTCTTTGCCTCATCTATATTGGCTATTGCTTCTATTGGTATCTTTCCAATCACGTTCATTCCGTTCTAGTGTTTTGAGTTAATTCCTCTGTTTCTCTGTTTAGTCCCCCTATTCATATTTGCTTGTGTATTTTTAAATAATTTCTATTTCCTATTCTTTACCATATCTGTGCATGAATTCCTCCCATTTGACTCCCTATTTTCCCTTGGCATTTCAATGTTGATCCACAGAAGCCCATGTTCTTCTGATTGGGTTTTTGTGCCTCACCTTAAAGTTTGTAAAGATAACTAATATGAAAGTTTAGGAAACCTAATATTGTGGGTGTAAGGCCAAGAAATTTAATGTAACGATCCTCTTAGTCGTTTTAGAAATTTTAACCAGCATTATTATATTAACCTTTTTTAGTAGATTTTGGAAATTATCTATATGACTTATAAGAATGAGCGACATGATTTTTAGATTTAATAAAGGATTATTTTGTTGCTAAGATTAATGAAAAAAGGAAAAAAATGAAAAAGAAAATCAAATAAGTAAATAAAATAAAATTAAAAAAGGGCAAAGTGACCTAAGTGGTTCAAAGCCGCACACGGCTTATGAGAGATGAAAAAAACGGAACGATGTGATAAAAAAATACACAAATAAGAAAAGAAAAAAAAGGGAGAAAAGAAAAGAAAAAAGGAGGAGAAAAAACAATATTTTCATCTCGAGGTATCAAGGTAAATATTTTCATCCTTTCTATTAAATATTTGTGTAACTAGGAATAGATTTTTAGGTTAAAACGTGTATAATTTATACTAATATGTGAACTTGTGAACTTGGGGTTATAAATGTGTACAAGTATTATGGTTCAATCATTGGACACTGATTAGTCCTAATCATTGGACAATGATTAATCCTAGATTAGGATTATTAATAGTGGAACGATAAATATGAATTGAAACATTGAAAATAAGTGGTTTCAGCAGATAGTTTTGTAGTCCGCCATTGATGTGCTGGGCAGTTAGTTTCGGCTTTAATTAATTTCATTAAATTATCATATTAGAATTAAAGTTTTGATATATTGAGATATGTGTTAAATAGTGGGTGCATTATGATAAATATAAATCATTATAATTATTTTACTTGGATATATGGAGACTAAACTCTAGACTTGAAAATTAAGAAATATGAGATTTGACTTATTGGTTGGAATCAAGAGTTAGAAACTTGATTATAAATTTGATTAAGTTGTTGGTTCAAAGTTAAACACAAAGTAATATGAGTGTTTTTAGTCTTGAGATCTTATTGTTGTCATCTATTTGAATAGATTGTTCTGAGTTCGAAGTTCAATGAAAGAGGAAGGCTCAAGTATGGAAGTGAATTCTTGAGTGATTGAGGAAAGTGAACTTCTAAACCCTTGCTAAGTGTATGAAATGTGAGTATTTCCTTGTGGTATATGTTTGGGAGTTATGGGACTTGGTGATCGGTTGACTTGTCCACATTGATTAATACTAAAGATGAAAGAAAGGGTAATAAGAGGCAGTGTAAGTAATTACTTTTGTGTGATGTGTTCATAATAAATAATGGTGTGAAAGGCTTGTTGATTCATTGTTGATGTTTTTGTGAATCATACAGTGTTATGAAAGTGGTCATATCCTCTTTATTTGTGTGAACATGTCATTTGCATTATTTTAAGACATGGTTGTGATAAGTGTTATGTGCATTGAGAAAGAAGGAGAACTTAAAGAAGATGTACCATTTCGAGGGAAGTATCCCGCGCCGCGATGGATACTATATTTTGAGGAACGTATCGCGCACCGTGATGGTTACTATTATCGAGGATTGTGTCGTGCCCCCCATGCATGGACAAATATGTCCACATGGGTCCCAGACTTAGAGACAACGAGTGTGTATCGTTAGGAAAGACATGCATCACTATATTTTACATTACATCTCATGGCATTACACATTTTTATTATTGATGAACTTGAACACGTGTTTTGCTGATCTTGTGAGTATTTCTCTATGAAACTTGTAATTGTTGAATATTGAGTTGTTATTGAGAATGTGTAATCTCATAGAGTCTTGTTATTGAGTGGTGTGTTTGGTAAACTGTGAACTGTTTGGCTGTAGCGCTGAGGTTTAGATAGGATGTAAGAGTACCCATATTTTGTTCACTTAACTTGTGTTTAGGGGTTTGCTTATTGGGTACGGCGTTGTTTGGTACTATTCCTTGCCTCTACAATTTTTTTGTACGTTACGAGCCCGGATCTTCGTGATACCTGTCATTCTTTTTGTTTTCGAGGCATCTTGTGGAGGGTTGTGAGGTAGCTTCTTGTCATCTTAGTGAACTTTCCTTACTCCAGTTTATGAATTTGTTTTTATTTGAAAGACAACTTCATTTTAGACTTTTATTTTATTTCAATTCTAATATTTACATTAGAGGCTTGTGCATGTGACAACCTTATTTTGGAGATTGACTTAATATGACTTAGTTTCATAATAGAAATTGTTGTTGGATTGTCATTTACTTCCGCACTTTGTTAGATATTGGGTTAGGCTTACTTGTATATGTTGGATAAGACGAGTGCCATCACACTCATTTTTGGGCCGTGACATTTAAAGCTTCAAACTAAATGGGCAAAGACACAAAAAAGTTAAGTCTCCATTATGGGTTCATTGAAACCTGTCTTTCACCTTATTTCTTCATCTTGGACTATAGTTAGATTTATTCTTGTGTCAAGTTTAGTTTTCAATCATATTTATTTGATTTTAATTCTATTAGTTGAACTTGAATTAATCCTCTAGTAAAGTTGTCATATGTGGGTCTCAAAGTCTCCTTACTTTGTCATATTATTTCACTTATCAATTTTGTTGAAGAAACGGCTCCGAAGAAAAAAATTGGGGTTCCCAATGCTTCTCCACGCTCAACGAGATGCGCAGGTTCCATACCGACAAGACCTCCTATCCCAGAATCCGCTCATTTCACACCAACTAAAGCGGAACTTAATCACCAAGGTAGAGTAAAGCAGACGATATTTTAGCCATTTGCATCAAGCTCAAACTTCCTTCCTGCATGCGCGCCCCCCCAGAAGCACACACTATCATAAGAGGTAAATTTTGATTGGCAGCGTGTTCAATCAAACGGGTGATTTTCTCTCCGACTACGGATCCCAGCGCATTTTGTGAAGTGTTCTCCTGCCCCTGTCACCTGAGATAAAGTCAACTGGAAACCGTGATCGGAGTCGAAGGAACCCGAAAAAGAAGTCCCTTTAGTTGCCGGGTCTGTTCAAACAGACCCCGCCAAGAGAATTTTTGTGTTCTTTCGACCGCATGACGGAAATATAGTCCAGTGCCGCGAAGGCTATAATGTCTTACGATCTGGAGATCTCCGCGGAGACGGATACGGAAACCCTCCGCAGATGGGTATGCTTCCGGCGAAGGTAAATAGTCAAAAAAGTTCCCCGTAGAACGCGAGCGTTGAGGCTTATTATCAATTTTTGTTCATCACTTGTTCAATTTCTAAAAAATGAACTGAAAGATTCTTGAAATAGTTGATTCATGTTTTTCTTATCACGAGTTTTAAATATAAAATAAAAAAACATCATGTTGTATTCAAACAAATGATTCGCCTGATAACCATATATTGTTAGCATATATTTCAAAGGCTAACAACTTGTTTATATGAAAATAGGAATAATGTTTTTTGGAATTCAACAAAAAATTCTATCCTAGATTTTATTGAGATCAACTTAAATGTTTCGTGAAATTCTTTCTTATATTGTTAAGCATATTTGAACTTAATTTACTTAGATGTATTGTTTTTTCTTATAAAATCAAATAAATGAGGGTAATCTTTTGTCAAGGTAGTGTCCAATCTCAATACTAATGAAAATATTTTGATAAGGGATACATGAAACTTGGTGGTCCTAATTGGGTCAGTTTGCTCACAACAAAGGCACTTTTATCCTATTTTTAATAATTCAAGTGTATTGTTGGAACCCCCCCCCCCCCCCTAATAGGTCAAGATTATCTTTTTAGCCATTTTGCGATTCTATTATAATTTTGTTAAGCACTCATGTTCATTCAATTTTAAGGACAAATATATATTATAGACTTATTTAAAGTTATATGTGAATATGACATGGATCAAACTCGGATAACATCCTAACCAAAATTGTTATTTTTCCTTCTATGAAACAACATGGTTGTTAAGGTTAATTTAAATTTTAAAGGGGCTGCTAGGTGGGTGTTTATTTTAGTTTTATTTTACTTTTAGTTTCAATCAGGTTGTTACATTTCTTTTAGTCGTTGAATCTTGAATAAATATGGCTAGGTGATACGCGAAATCTGCGTACATAGAGGAGTGATATTTTTTGTTAAAAAAATTGTGGGGAGAAGATGACTTTAGCATATAAATTTAAATTTTTTGACCGACTATAGTGTAAACAAAGTTTAATATCTAGATAGACAACTCAAGATTTTATTTTCTTAATGTATGCCTCTTTACATGTTTGAGGCTTTAAGCATGTACTTTTTTTAGAAGTTTGGATCAAAATTTGTTGAATGTCTTGAAATAATATAACTTATAAAGAAAAAATATATAGTATTGTAATTTATAATCTTTTACATACAATTCAATAAAAGAGAAGTTATTTTTAGTAATAATTAATTATTGTGGTGGAGTGAAAAATAATATGTCGACTTCAAATCTCTGTGGATATGAAGTTTTCAATGTTTATTAAGTGTTTTTACCCCCAACATCAAACTTTACAACTTGAATTCAGATTTAGATGGAGCATAAATAACCTTTGTTAAAAATCGATGAAAAATATAAATAAAAAATCATTTTTTAAAGGAGTGGACAAGAACAAGCAATTTCTTGCGCGATCATTTTAATATTTATATTCTCCTTTACGCTGAAGTCACTTAACTATGTTTAAAAGAAAAAAAAACCATTTTAAATATAATAACAAAAAAATCACAACTGTCAGAATATTTAACTCAATTGAGTATGAATTTTTTACTTTATTTTTTGGGACTAATAGTACAAAATATTCCGTACACTACACAACATATTAACAAAATAATTTTCTTGGTACATTAATTTTGGAACCAAACTCCAAAAGTATTATATTTAGAAAAAAAAGTCCGATTAAAAATAATTAAATAAAAGAGATATATTGTATTGTATATTTTATGAATACAACATTTGGATGGATTGTGGTATTCCCCATTATTACATTATGTGATACATAAAAAATATTGAATGATTAAACTACAAGAAAAGTAGACTAAGAGGTAGAGAACCTATAAAATATATACTGCAAAGTATAAAATAAGATTATTGAATTATAAGTAAAGACGAATAAGAAGAATTTTAAGATTATGATACACTCATACCAAATTGCTCACTATATACAAATTGAACCTGTGTCGTTATCTAACATTAATTGGATTGTTATATTATACAATAAAATTTTATCAACGATCAAAATGCACATGATATTTAAACTAATAATACAGTACATTATACAACAATAACACAAATTAAATAAATACGTCAATTATTATTATTTATTTGGTCTAATGTCTTAAATTTTTTATAAATTATATAATTCCATTTTTAGTATTTTAACCCAAAGTATATTTATGGCCCAAACTTATGTCGTCCAACTAATGCCACCACATTTCAAGAAAATTCAAGGCCAACAAGATGATGCCATGTGTTTCAATGTCGTGGAAACAATGAGTAAAAATAATAACAAGTCAAAAGTTTAAAAGTTTTTTAAAAGGCGTGTCTTGGCCAATTGCAAGCAATTTTTTTTCAATAAATAGAGAGTAAAGAAACAAGAGCAATATGGGAAAATTGTGTCGTGTATTATTAATCATATGGCTTCTATATAAAGAATCTATACAAGATCTAGAAAAGATAAAGTATATCTGCCACTTGATCAGCCGAGTGAAGTGTTGAAATGTGATATGCTTGTTTTGAACTTCTTCACGAACAAGTGAAAATCAATAGCAATATGTTTTATTCGACTATGGAACACCAGGTTAGTACAAATTTATGTGGTGCTGACATTCTTACAGAATATCTGAGGACTGGTGGAAATATGAAACCAAAGTTCATGGAGTAAACTTGTTAGCCAATTTGTTTTTGAAACAGTAGCTACAATAGCCTAATATTCTGCTACCGTGGAGGAGCGGGAGACAGATCTTTGCTTTTTAGAGGACCAGTATACCGGAGAAATGCAAAGGTAAACAATATAACCTTTTGTAGAGGTTCGATCGAGAGGATCTACAGCCCAATCAGAATCTGAGTAGGCTAGAACACGGTGATCATGTTCTTTGGAAATTCAAAGGCCAAACGAAGATGTCTGGTGAAGATACCGAAGGAGACGCTTCATGGCTGCCCAATGTGATAATCAAGGCTGGTGCATTTGACTCTGAGAATTTGCTAACTGCAAATGCTATGTACGGACGTGTAAAATAAAGATAATGATGTTTACCAATTATCCTCCTATAAAGAGAGCCATCAACTAGAGAATCGTCAATAGACTCCAGAAAAGAAACAGTGGAAGCCATTGGTGTTGGAACACCTTGCAATTGTGCATACTAACTTCCTTCAACAGATCTGCAATGTATCTCTGTTTACACATATAAAGACCACCAGGATAAGGTAAGACTTCAACACCAAGAAAATAATGAAGTGGACCATGATCCTTCAAGGAGAATCGGGTTGCAAGATTAGCAATGATGTTGTGAACACCACTAATCTGATTACCCGTGACAATTATGTCATCAACATATGCAAAAATATAAACAATAAACTCAAAATTATGCAAGATGAACCATGAAGAATCAGATTGGGATTTATTGAATCCCAAAGTAACTAAGTAATTTTGAGTTCAATGTACCAGGCCCTTGCAGCCTATTTGAGACCATATATAGCCTTGTGCAGCTTGCAAACATACGTTTGATGCGCAGAAGCTTCAAAACCAGGTGGTTGGCGCATATAGACTTCTTCCTCAAGACGGGCCTTGCAGGAAAGCATTATTGATATCAAGTTGCTGAATGGGCAAGTTTTGTTGTGTTGCAATCGCAAGAAAGAGCCAAACAGTTGCAGGCTTTACCATAGGACCAAAAGTACATTGAAAATCAAGTTTAGGTCTTTGTTTGAACCCTTTAGCAATCAAATGAGCTTTGCACCTGTCAACAGAACCATTAGGATTATATTTAATCCGGAAAAGCCACTTACAGTCCACCACATTTTTGGGAAGATCACATGATACCAACTCCTATGTTCGGTTCCGAACTAAGGCATCAAATTTATTTCTCATAGCTTCACGCCACTGTGGAAGTTGTTGAGCTTGCCCAAATATTCTAGGTAGGTTGGAAGTTGTTTGAACAACTGCGTTAATTGTTTAGGCTTAAGGCTATTGGTCTTTGACCGAGTAATCATGTGATGAGTGGGCGTCACTGTAGAGGTAGAGGCTACAAGGGAAGGTTGTGTGGCTATGGGAGGTGGGAAAAATGATGAGGAAGTGGGTTGGACTAGAGGGTTCTGGATCAAAGGACTAGTGGACTTATTCCGGCGTTGGTATATGATAATTATCGATTGCAGCTGCGCATCTAACTGGGAAGAAGTATGAACTGGCGAGGTTGAAACATTTTGTTGTGGTGAATTGTGGCTGAAAATAGGATTTTGGATGGTGTGGGTATGGGGCAACGAGGGCATTGGAGAAGAAGAAGAAGAAGTATCATATAATGGAGAAATCGAAGTACCTAAGACAGTAGCACCTGTTGAGGCAGAGGAGATGGGTGCATTTGTGTCCACAGGCTGTGGCACAATCTGTGAAGTAAGCTCAAAAAAATCATGGGTTTTGAGTATTATCCCGTGGTTGTTGGCCAGATGAACAGATTTCCCAAGAGACATTTTTATTTTGTGTTCTTTTGAAATGAGGAAAAATATTTTCAAATGGGAATTAATTTTCCAAAAATTAGACATAATGTGATAGATATATTTTCGAAGTTAAAGGATCAAAACATTGATGACTGTAATGTTTATTCGAAAATCCTAAATAAACACATCGTGTAGAACGAGGCTCCAATTTGTTTTTGGCATATGGTTTGAGCCATGGATAACAAAAGCAACCAAATACTTTAATGGAGTCATACTTTGGAATATTTTGAAATAAAATTTCAAATGGATCTTGAATATTGGGTGTTTTTAGCCTGTTTATAAGATAGACAGCTTGTTGACAAGCAAAACACCAGAAGTGTGATGGTAAAGACCCTTTATGCAGTAATGTTCTAGAAGTTTCAATAGCATGATGGTGTCGTCTTTCAACTATAGCAACTCATTGTGGAGTATATGGGGGTGACACTAAGTGTTCTATGCCATGTTTTTTTAGATAGGACTGTAAATTTGAAATTCTCCACCACCATCTGTGTGAAAAGATTGAATTTAGTGTTAAACCTCCGTTCAAGCAATGTATGCAAATTTTGAAAAATTTAGTTTCATTTTTTTAATTTTAAAGTAAACAACCACATGTATTTTGAAAATTGATCAACAAAAACACATAATATCTTCTTTTATCAATTGACAAAACAAGAGATGGACCCCATAAATCTCTAAAAGGATTTGTAGGTGCTTATTACTGTGCTATAAATTTCTAAGAAAGTCATTTATTAGAATAACAAGAATTACAAGTGGAAGTAGCTTTATGATCTAAAATAGGAAGGGAAAAATTATTCAAGATAGTATCCAACACACGATTAGGATGACATAAACTTCGATACCACTAGCGTACTGGAACAACCAAATTGCATTGAGGAGAACGTGTGGACAGATCGATGACCACTCATACAACCCATCTTTATTCTGCCATCGAACTAGAGGCTCCCCCGTATTCATATCCTTTACATGATAATGGAAAGGAAAAAATTCAATAGAGGAATGATTATCACGACAAAACTGAGAAACATAAATAAGATTAGTTCTTATGAGAGGGGAGAATAAGGTATTAAGAAGTTTGAAATGATGATTTGATGCACTTATGTTAGCATTACAAGTTTGGGATATGGGAATAGTGTGACCATTTCCCATAGTGATCTCTTCGATGCCGTGGTAGTCATGTACAGTGTTGAGGAGGAAAGCGTCCAGAAAAGTTTGCCTGAGCTTTTAGATGGTTATGGGATTGAGATCTGTAGACCCTAGCAGAATGACCTATGCGATCACATAGTCGACAACGAAGATTCTTGTCAAAGGGTTGCTGCTGGTTATTTCTTTGTGGGCGACATGGTTGTGTCTTACATTGCTGATTGTTGGGAGGAGTGTGTTCGCACCTGGACGGTGACTGCGAGAGTAATTATTGTTACCTTGGCGAGGATAAGTTGAGCTGGTCTTTTTTGCTATAGCAGCAATGATATTAGTTGATAGAAACCTTTTGTCGTCGTCTTTCTTCAGGAAAAACTCGTGATCCAAAAGCTTTCCATAAAGCTCTTCATAGGAAATTGTTGAATCTCAAGCACGAATGGTAGCAGAGAGTTCTCGGAATTCAGATATGATCCCACTGAAATTTTTAATAGTGAGCTTCGGATTTGATACAGGCGCACCAACAGTTGCAAGTTCATCACAAAGTGATAGAATTTGATGGAGATAATCTGCGACTGGACGAGAGTCTTTAGTAAGGTGAGCCAGTCGGTCTCGTAAGATAAAAATTCTTGTTTGGGATTTTTTCGCATAGGAAGTATACAAGGAATCCCAAGAAGCTTTGGCAGAGATTGCGACAACAACAGTGGGGGTAAGTGTAGCATCAACAGAGGCCAAGATAGCATATTTAATTAAACGATCTTGGCGATACCAAAGAACGAACTCAGGGTAGCAACATCTTTATTGTTGTGAGAAATTATGCAAGTGGGGGCAGGAATGGAGCATTTGAGACGCCCATAGAGATTGTGACCACACATATGCATTGAAACTTGAGCTTTCCACAAGGAGAAATTATGAGTGCCAGTTAATTTTATAGGCAGTTGGGTCATAGGATTGAATTTCACAATTATTATGGCGTTATTCACTCCATCAACATGGGCAACAAAAGTATTGGGGGTCATTTCACAGACTTAGCAGAAAAAAGAAAAAAAAAGATCACCTCGTTGTAATTTTGAAACGCTCTGATACCATAAACAAACGAGAGCAAAGATGGGAAAATTGTGTCATGTATTATTAACTATATAACAACTATATAAAGAATCCATATAAGACCTAGAAAATATAAAGACTATTTACAAATTCTTAAGGATAAGAAAGTACAAAAATAGAATTCTACAATAGTAAGGAGTCTCATCCGTTATTAGGGAGATACATGCATCAAAACAACATTGCCTTTACAAAAAAGAATGAAACAACACATTGAAAACTTGAAGTATTCCTTCTTCTTTACAGATTTAATACCATTTTACGTAATGAATATTGTTAGTTTTTAAAGATCCAATTATATATGGTTCTTTTCATAAAAAATCTAAAGAGGAGATTATAATGGATCCAATCGGATATCAAGATCCAACCTTTTCATAGATCTACCGACTCATTTTCAATAGCGGTCCTGATATCGTGTCACGATATGTCATTTTCAAGAAATAAAGTACTAAGTCCGCAGTCTCCTTATTTGTTACTATTTATCAAGTACTTCTGTAAATTTGTATTTTGTCCCTATTCACAACTTCTAGTAGAAAATGGTAGTCTTGATCTATGGGAAATTTATATTTTCCCGATCCTGTTGCTCCCATAACTATCACCACCTCTTTAGGGGATTTACACTCAAAGCATATTCGCCTTAGAGGCTTTCATGGGGTCTTTCACTCCATAGTAAGACCCAATATTGCTTAGACTCGGGTGCAGACGTCGAATAAAGATGCATATCTAAAGTTTAGATCCTTTATGATTAAATTTTTCTTATACATTTCCATATAGATCCTTGTTTGGATAAGGGTGAGGTAATTCATCTAAAACTAACTCAAGTATCTACAATAGAGTTACGAAAAAATTATGAGTTATTATGCAAATCGAAGTTGAAAGTTTTGGGGAACAGAACAATATTCTCACCAAAAACCACAAACATTTAGCCTCGAACATTTACTCTTGTCGTCCATTGGAGCTTCGCTTGAGCTCATCTTGTGATGGTGGTGAATTCCTCTTGCTCATTGCTCTGGAAAAAGGTAAACTCTTCCCGTTGTTGTTTTTTCTTGTCAACTATGCTTGTAAATATGTTATTTGCTTAGTTGTAGATTAGATTTATTCCTACTTACATTCTTTAATGATTTCATTCTATCATTTCGGTTATAGAGTAATTTATTATTTTTCTAGTATGATTTAATTATGTTTCTCTCGTTGTTATGAATAATTCAATGTGTCTTGTTTCATGTTTAATATTTTTTTTGAAGTTGTTTTGATCATAGCTTGGTCCTTATTTCTTTTAATATGATATAATATAATCTTGCTCTAGGTGGGTTTAGATTCTAGATTATAGTATGTCTATTTTAATGTCCTTTTGAAGAATTTCTTTCCTCAAAGACTTAGTGAAGATATCTTCTACTTGGTCTTGACTCTTTCTATGTTCTTTCTTCTCCCGTGAAACACAGGAATTTTAGACAGTTTGATAGCTGAGCTATTGTCACAATACATGGGAGTTGCATAAGCCTACTTGCAGTTAACTTCCTCAAAAAAATTTCTAAGCCAGATGGCTTGACTAGCACATATTGTTGCAGCAATAAACTCTGATTCTATGGTAGACAAAGTTATAATGGGCTACTTCTTCGATGACATGAAATGACATTTGATACCAACATAAAAAAGGAAACCGATACTACTCTTTCTACCATCTCGATCTCTGGCACAATAACTATTTGTAAACCCCATCATCAGTGGACTGCCTTCCATTTTACAGAGCCCCATTATGCCTTGCAAATAGCTTAAAATGCGCTTAGCAGCTAGGAGGTGAGATTGTTTAGGATTGTCAATGTATCTACTAATAAAGTTGACAACATTCATTATGTCTGGCTGAGTTGTTGTGAGACACATCCAACTTCCTACTGATTGCTTATAGTAGGTTCGATCTACAACCTGACCATCTAAATCCTTATCTAACTTCAAGCTAGGATCAACTGGTGACAAACCGGTTTGAACTTCTCCATCTTAAACTTGAGCAACAAATCTTGAACATATTTCCTTTGAGAAATGAAGAACCCATCACTAGATTGGATAATCATTAATCCCAGAAAGTAATGCATTCTTCCTAAAACAGTCATATCAAAATCCTTCATCATGGATTCCTAAAGTTGCATAAACGTAGTCTCACAGCTTCAAATAAAAATTAGATCATCAACATATAGGCAGACGATAAGAATATCACCTTTATTATACTTGATGTAAAGAGTCTGCACATATGGACTTTTTCTGAAAACCTTCCTCCATCAAATAAGCATCATGCAACTGTATCAAGCTCTTGACGCTTGTTTCAATCCATATAATTCCTCTTTCAATCTATACACCTTATTCTTGATGTACCATGGTGTCATGGTGTTTTCAATGCTTTTTCCTTAAAGAGTTGTGTGAGTATATATCCTTTTTTGTAGTAGTTTTTAACATGTCTTTATGTTTGTTTTGCATGAAAGATGTTAAGGAATAAAACACAGAAGGTAGATGAAATAAAGTGCAGAAGTGACCCACAAAGGCCATCGACGGTCCATAAATTGTGGAAGTTGACAGAAGTACAGGAACTTGGAGAAAACTCGGGGAAATATGACCAAGTGTGGGGCTACAGAGAGGATCGATGGTCCATTGATTGATCGACGAACCATCCTGTTCAAGCGTTGATGAGATCAGAGATAGTCTAGTACCCGAAGTTGGAAAAATATAAGAATGGAGCAACAGAAGGCATCAAATAACCGTAAACTCATTGATGGACCATGATGTCGGTCCGTCAATTGATTCAGAGAGGACGTAATCTTAAGGACAAAAATGATTCTATGTGTGGACTGACGGAGACAAATAATGGTCTGTCTGTGGGGGTCGTCGATTACAACTGCATTTTTGGACAACTTTCCTTATTTTAATTCCTTTTAATTTAGGACAATTTTTTTCTATAAATAGGGTTTAAAACCTCATTTTTAGGGCTAGACATTGTTTCTTTTGATCTACTTTGTGTTTGGGGATTGGGTTTTTCAAACATTAGCATTAATTCAATTTCCGGATGTGGTTTTCAAGGCTTTCTTGCTAATTCAAGTTGATTTTCTAGATTTTATTCTAATTGTCAAAGTAAGTTCATGATTTCATTCTTAATAACTATTAATTGTGACTTATTAGCATGGTAACTAAATCCACAACTAGGTTTTTGGGAACCATGGGTTATTAACAAGGTAATCCTAGCTAAATAACAATTCTCAAATATGATCTTGCATGTATTGATAATTCTTACATTCAAAAGTCTTTTTAACAATTGCTAATGTTAGAACTCGCCTTGTTGCTACTTGCCAGACCAAGGAGGTAGTTATTAAGAAAAGAATTATCAACATAGATTTAGTGGGATACTAGGTAATAGGCTAGTGTTGATTGGTGTGAAGTAACAACTAAGCTATACATCAACTATGATGCTTAATATGATGTAAAGGTAAGGGTTAGTAGTGTATAGCGGACAAAGGTGTGGGTTGAAATTCTCTAAATGCTGGACAAAATATTTAGAGATACCTAACTCATCACTTTGCATGAAAATCAACAGGGAAGAATTGTTATAGCTAGGAATACAACGTTATGATGCAACGGGGAACACTTACACCTTAGTTTCTCTTATAAATTATAAAAACTAAGTCTTTGCTTTTATTTACTCATTTTTCTTAAAATAGTTTATGAAGATTTGTTTCATAACCCCCCCTTTAATTACGTGCTTTTGGAAAGAAGATAACGAAATACCAATAATCACCCATTAAAGTAAAGTCTAAATCATTTTCCTCGTGGGATCGACGTCAACCTACTAGTTGAGTTCTTTACTTTATACGACTACTTACAGTTCCTTAGGGAGGTGTAATTTTAGTGTGTCAAATTCTGGTGCCGCTGTTGGGGAAAGTGACTTTTAGATTAACTTTAGCAACAATATTAAAGTTCAGTAAAAAATTTCCTAATTTTACTTTTGTTTTGTTTTGTTTCTTTCAGTTATGGTTCTGGTGTATGCCAAGTAAACGGAGCCAACATGAGACACTCAACCCATTTCATCCAGATTTAAACCGTACTTTAAGGAGAATGAACAATCAATAGAACCCTAATAACCTAAGTGATGGGGCACTTCGTCATGCGCTTCTGTCGGTTAATGTTCATAACAAAGTAGTTATGGACAACCCAACTCATAATGCTCTGAGGATGCAATCTCTAGCCCCACGAACTCAAGAGTTCTATAGGGTTAACATGAACATCACTGAGTCTGATGGACCCTTTGTCCTACCTCGTCTACCCCATGGGCAAAAATTCGGGGTGATGAGTAGTTTG
This sequence comes from Solanum lycopersicum, assembly GCF_036512215.1. NCBI lineage: Eukaryota > Viridiplantae > Streptophyta > Magnoliopsida > Solanales > Solanaceae > Solanum > Solanum lycopersicum. The sequence goes on from NC_090811.1 coordinate 51,777,466, forward strand.
ATACAGATTCTAACCGTAGAGGATTTGTTCTCAGGACTACCATTAGAGGATCCTCATGCCCATATAGCTAAATTCAGTTTCATAGGTTGGCAAGATTTGTATATGAACGTCATCGGGTTGCAGGTGTTTCCGCTATCATTGACGAGAGAAGCAATAGTATGTTTACTGAGCTACCCTATTATTCCATCTACACATGGAATCAGTTGGGAGATGTATTCCTTGCTAAGTACTATCCAATTTCCAAGAAGTTTAATCACAAGGATAAGGTGAACAACATTGTGGCACTACTTGGAGAGTTGGTAAGTAGCTCTTCGGATAGATTTATTGCATTTTCGAGGAGTTTCCCAAACCATCACTTTGATGATGTATCGTTGAAAGAGTACTTCTATCAGGGTCAAAATGATCACAATAAAGTAGTTATTGATATTATTGCGGGGGTTTCTTATGGAGAGTGCACTAATGCCGAGATCACAGATAAGTTGGAGAAAATTTCTCGCAATAATTAGTCTTGGAGTACGAGAAAGACAAACACTGGGATAAACACCTTCACAGTGCAAGCTACACATAATTTGGGACAAATGAGATTCGTTAGGAGATGGCTGAAAGGAGAATTCAGCTTGTGTTAGTACTGAATCATTTCACTGGAGGTACAGAGAAGGTAAATGCGGTGAATTACTTGACTAAACCACCTCCCCCAGCGGATGAGTATTATTATAAAGAGGATACTTATGAAGTGAATGATGAGACGGGGGGTTCCTGCCCAAACACCCTAGGCTACAATTAGGAGAATTGGCAAGGTCAAGGAAATCAAGGTCAGAACTCTGGTAACTATGATAGAGAGGGCCAGTATGTTTGAGATGGAAAGTTTAACCGGGATAACAACTTCAATCGGGGTAAGTATGGTAACAGAAATGATCGGAGTGAGACCTATGTACCACCTCAAAAATTGGGAAGTTTCTCCTAGGGATAGTGGAGGTAATTTGGCGTGAGTTGAGGATATGTTACAGAAGATAATGAGGAGGTTTGATGCTAGTGATGAGAAACTAAGGAATTGCGAGGTGATTTAGAAAACATTGGGCAAAAGGTGGATGCACATGCACTTTCGATTAAGCATCCTGAATTACGACTGGTCAAACTGTCCACTATTGCGTACCCATGCCAACCGGGCTCTCTTCCTAAAAATACCATCTGAAAATCCTAAAACTGATGGACATTGCATGACAGTCGCTACTCGAGGAGGTAAGCAAACTGTTGATCCACCTATACCATCTGTGGTAGAAGATGAGATGAGAAAAGACAAAGAGGTGGTGGAAACTAGTGATGAATTGGTGGACAAAATGATGAAAGAAATAGAGGTACCTCAGAAATTGGTCCCTTTTCGTAGACCTCCACCACCATTCCCTCAAAGATTGGTGAAGAATACTGAGGATGGTAACTACCGACGTTTTATCACTATGTTGAAACAATTTTGCATCATTGTCCCTTTGATAGAAGCTTTGGAACAAATGCCTAGTTATGCTAAATTTATGAAGGATATGGTTAAAAAGAAGAGACCAATATGTTTTGAGGATGATGACCGAATGCAGCATTGTAGTAATATTTCTACAAGGTCTCTTTTATAGAAAAAGGAAGATCCGATCTCTTTTATTATTTTATATACCATAGGATTATTACACTTTTCTAAAGCACTATGTGAACTAGGTGTAAGCATACACCTCATGCCTCTTTCAATTTATAAAAAATTGGGTTTGGGTTACCCAAAGCCTACTGCAATGCGATTACTGATGGCCGATCGAACAGTGAAGAAGCCCATTGGGATACTCCATGATGTGCTCGTAAAAGAGGAGTCATTTATATCTCCAGCTGATTTTGTGATTCATGAATTTTAGGTGGAGTTTGAGGTTCCTATCATTCTTGGAAGGTTGTTCCGTTCCACTGGTCATGCCTTTGTTGCTATGGAGAAAGGGAAGATGAAGTTTAGGTTGAACAATGAAGGAGCAACATTCAATATTTGTAGGCCAATGAAGCAGAGTGATGAACTCCAAATGGTATCTGCTATATCCTATTAGGTTGAGAGTGTGTCTGAGGTGAAAATTGAAGAACACTTAGGTGTCGAGGCACTACAGGCAATGATCATGAATTTTGCAAGTGATGGTATTGAAGAGTATAGGTCATTGGTTGCGACACTTGAGCGAAATGAATATTGGTCCAAAATAAAGAAATTTGAGTTAGAATATAAAGCATCGTGAGTCTCCATCCGCCAGACCATCTATTGAGGAGGCTCTAAAATTAGAGAATAAGGCTCTACCACCTCATATGACGTACGTATTCTTGGGTAGGGATGACACTTTATTGGTAATTATTGAAGCGGATTTGAATGTGCAACAAGCAAAGTGTCTAGTGGAAGTTCTGAAAAGGTTTAAACGAGCCATTGGTTGGACTATTGTGGACATTATTGGGATTCCTCCCTGTATTTGTTCACACAAAATCCAACGCATGCCCGATCAAGAGCCATGTATTGAGCATCAAAGACAGTTGAATCCACCTCTGCAAGAGGTAGTAAAGAAGGAGATCATTAATTGGTTGGATGCCGACGTCATATATCCTATTGCATATAGTAGTTGGATATGCCCTATTTAATGTGTTTCCAAAAAAGAAGGGAATGACACTAGTTCCTTATTAGAGGAATGAGTTTTTTCCAATGAGGCTGGTGACTAGATGGAGAGTTTCTATGGATTACTAGAAGTTGAATTCATGGACTTACAAGGACCATTTCCCTATGCCCTTTATGAATCAGATGTTGGATAGAATTGCAGGAAAATGATGGTATTATTTTATTGATGGGCATTCAAATTACAATCAAATATCAATTACCCAGGAGGATCAAGAGAAGACTACTTTTACTTGCCTTTATGGGACGTTCACCTTTAAGAGAATGCCTTTTGTGTTGTATAATAAACCGTCCACCTTCTAGCGATGTATGATATTAATATTCTCCAATATGGTGGAGGATACTATTGAGGTTTTCATGGATGACTTTTCGGTCGTGGGCAACTCCTTTTATCGATGTTTGATTCACTTGGCCAAGGTTCTCAAAAGGTCTGAAGCATGTAATCTTGTGCTTATTTGGAAAAAATGTCACTTTATGGTGAAAGAAGATATAGTATTGAGCCATTTCATCTCAGGGAAGGGGATAGAGGTTGATCAAGCGAAAGTTGAAGTTATAAAGAGAATCCCGCACCCATCTCTATAAAAGGTGTCACAAAATTTTTTGGACATGCGAGCATCTACCGGAGGTTTATTAAGGATTTCTCAAAAATTGAACATCCTTTGTGAAAATTACTCGAGAAGGAATGCAAATTCTATTTTGATGAAGCCTATCTGAAAGAATTTGGAGAGTTGAAGGAGAAGTTGGTGTCAGCGCCCATCATTAATTCCCTATATTGGAGTGAGAGATTTGAGGTGATATGTGATGCTAGTAGTGTTGAACTTTATGTTGTATTGGGACAGAGAAGGTATAAAATCCTTCACCCTATTTAATATGAAAGTAAGGCCCTGAATAAAGCTGAAAAGATTTAGAGGGAAACTGAACACGAGAATCTTGCAGTGATATTTGCATTCTAAAAATTTCGCACCTATTTGCTTGGAACGAAGGTCATATTGCATACTAACCACTCCGCTTTGAGGTGCTTCATGGAAAAGAAGAATGTGAAGACACGGTTGATTAGATGAGTTCTATTATTTCAAGAGTTAGATTTTGAGGTAAAATATAGAAAAAAGTACTAAAATCAAGTTGCCGATAACTTGTATAGCTTAGAGGATAAATCTATGCACGAATTGGGTGACTATACTGAAACTGATGAAACTGCATGTATTGGCTGCTTCTCATGATTTAATTCCATGGTTTACTTATTTGGTGAGTTATTTGGCTAATGATATTGTCCCATCCGACTTATCCTTCCATGATAGGAAGAAGTTTATACATGATGTGAAAAAGTTCTTTTGGAATGAGCCTTACTTATGCCTGAGTTTTGCTGATGGGATTGTTCACCGTTGTGTGCTAGAAGTTGAGATGTTAAATGTTTTGGAGACATGTCACTCCTCCCTGTGGGTAGGCGCCATAGTGGTGTCCAGATTGTACACAAGATTTTTTAATGTCGGTACTATTGGCAGACCCTTCACCAAGATGATCACAAGTTTGCCAAGTCATGTGATAGGTGCCAAAGAGATGAAGAAATTTCGAAGAGGCAAGAGCTCTCTCTAAATCCTATTTTGGTGATTTAGTTATTTGATGTTTAGGGCATTGATTTTATGCGGTCGTTTGTGAGTTCTTATGGGATGAAGTATATACTTGGCGGTGGACTATGTGTCAAAATGGGTGGAACCTATAATGCTTTCTAACAATGAAGGGAAGAGTGTCACCGCATTCTTTAAAAAGAACATCTTCTCAAGATTTTGCACAACTAGGGCCATTATTAGTTATTGTGGATCTCAATTTTGCAATAAGTTGTTCAAAAGGCTATTAAAGAAATATGGGGTTCGCCATAATGTGACCACTCCTTATCATCATCAGACGAGTGCGCAAGTAGAGGTGTCAAATTGATAAATCAAGAAAATTCTATCAAAAATGTTGAATCCTAATAGAAAAGATTGGTTAAGGAGGCTTGATTATGCTATTTTGGCCTAGTGGACTGCATATAAGACTCCCATAGGTATGTCTCCGTACAAAATTATTTAATGCACCAGCTACTTTACAGATATGTATGATGTCGATATTATTCGATATGGTGGAGGACACTATTGAGGTGATTATGGATGATTTTTCAATTGTTTGCGACTTCGTTGATCGGTGTTTGAGTCATTTGGCCGAGGTTCTTAAAAAATGTGAAAAGTGCAATCTTGTGCTAAACTGGTAAAAATTCCACTTTGTGGTGAAAGAAGGTTTTGTATTGGGTCATCGCATCTCAGAGAAGGGGATACAGGTTGATCGAGCAAAAGTTCAGGTTATAGAGAGACCTTCTCCACCCATCTCTGTAAAATGTGTGAAAAGTTTTCTCACACACGGAGGCTTCTACTAGAGGTTTATTAAGGATTTCTTAAAAATTACATCTCCTCTGTGCATGTTACTTGAGAAGGAATGTGAATTCTATTTTGATGAATCTTGTCTTAAGGAGTTTGGAGAGTTAAAAGAGAACTTGGTGTCTGCACCCGTAGTTACTTCCCAGATTGGAGCAAACCATTTGAGGTGATGTGTGATGCTAGTGGGGTTGCTCTTTGTGTTGTATTTGGACAAAGAAGGGATAAAATACTTCACCCGATCTATTATGCAAGTAAGACCCTAAATGAATCACAAAAGAATTACACTGTAACTGAACAAGAGCTCCATACAGTAGTATTTGCATTTGAAAAATTTCGCTCCTATTCGTTTGGCACGAAAGTCATAATGCATACTCATCACTACACTTTGAGGTATTTGATGGCGAAGAAGGATGCGAAAACAAGGTTGATTAGACGGGTGCTACTATTGCAAGATGTTGATTTTAAGGTGAAAGATAGAAAAGGGAGTGAAAATCAAGTTGTCGATCACTTGTCCAGATTGGAGGATAAAGCTATGCAAGAGTTAGGTGAAAAGGCTGAAATTGATGATACCTTCACTGATGAGCATGTATTGGCCTCTTCTAATGATTTGATTCCATGGTTTTCTTATTTGAGGAATTACCTGGCCATTGATATAGTCCCATCGAACATGTCCTTCCATTAGAGGAAAAAGTTCACGCATGATGTGAAAAATTTCTTTTGGGATGAGCCTTACTTTTATCGGAGTTGTGATGACGGGCTTATTCGTCGTTGCGTGCCGAAAAATGAGATGTTAAGTGTTTTGGAGGCATTCCACTCCTTGCCTGTGGGTGGACATCATAGCGGTATTTGGACTGCCGACAAGATTTTGCAGTTTGGGTACCATTGAAAAACTATTCACCAAGATGCTCATGAGTTCTCCAAGTCATTTGATATGTGCCAAAGGGATGAAGCAATTTCAAAAAGGCAAGAGCTCCCTTTAAATTCCATTATAGTGATTGACTTGTTTGATGTATGGGGCATTGATTTTATGGGCCCGTTTGTGAGTTCTCGTAGGATGAAATATATTCTTTTGGTGGTAGAATATGTGTTAAAATGGGTAGAAGTCATAGCACTTGACAACAATGAAGGTAAGAGTGTCACCATGTTCTTGAAAAAGAACATCTTCTCAAGATTTGGCACACCTAGGTCCATTATTAGTATTGGAGGTTCTCACTTTTGAAACAAGTTATTTAAAAGGATATCATAGAAACATGGGCTTCGCCACAATGTGAGAACTCAATACCTTCCACAGGCTAGTGGGTAAGTTGAGGTGTCCAATCGAGAGATAAAGCAAAATCCTATTAAAAACGGTAAATGCAAATAGAACAGATTGGTCAAGGAGGCTTGATGATGCTCTTTGGGCCTACCGGTTTGCATACAAGACTCACATAGGTATGTCTCCATACCAACTTGTATATGGGAAGGCTTGTCATTTGCCAGTTGAGTAAGAACACAAGGCCAAGTGGGCGATGAAGAAACTAAAGATTTATTTGAATGAAGCAGTGGAGAAGAGACATAATGGGTTGAATGAGCTTGATGAGTTTCACAGAAAAGCATATGAAAGTTCAGCCATTTATAAAGAGAAGATGAAGAAGTACCATGACCAAAATATTGAAAGGCGAGAATTTGCGGTTAGGGACTTGTAATGTCTATTCAACTCTAGGCTACGCTTGTTTCCTGGAAAACTCAAATCCAAGTGGGCGGGACCTTTCCTTATCACTAAAGTGTATCAACATGGAGCGGTTGAGTTTGAGAATAAGGAGGGTGCAAAGTTCACATTCAACGGGCAAAGGATCAAGATCTACCTTGGCATGCGGAGAGTGTCCATGAAGTGATTGAGGCATATCACCTTGATGAAGTCTAAGTAATCAAGGATTTTGCGTTGTGCCGCGATGTTATATCAAGCATTTCTTGGAGTCGACTCATGATGTACCCTTTAGCCAACCATTAGTTTTTATTTTCTTTGTAGGATAGTTGCATTTTTCTTGTTTCATTTTGCTTTGCTCATCCTCATGTTTTAGTTTTTTATTAGTGTTGGCTAGATATTAGTTTAGGGCCCGTATCGCAAAAGATTCTAGAAAAACACAACAAGAATAACTTAACGGGTGTCACATGTGCAGGGACCAAAACCAAGAATCTGCTTAAAATGGTCTGGTGCACTGATTTACGGACCCAATTGAATGGACGTTATTCAATCGACGGATCGTTCATGGTATCCGTAGATCCTTGTATGTCTCAAAAAATTTCTAAGTCTTGTTGCAATTGTCGGTTCAGTCAACGGTCCGTCGACTGTCTTATGGACCATCGACGGGGTTTCGTAGGTCCACAGTTCCAGTCACCCGACCCGACCTGACCGGTAATATTAAAAGTTAAAGCCATTCATTAACCTCCAAAATCTTTTAAAATTCTTTCTCTACCATTTCTCCTCCCTCATTTCCTTCCTTTTTCAGCAAACATCATATCTCTTCCTTCTATAATATCTAAATTCCTTCAAACTCCCCAAATTCCCAAAACACTCTTCTTCTCCGAATTCCCCATCGTTCCCATTAATTTATCTGGTAAGTGTTCAAGTAGGTCATGTAGGATTTTGCAAGTATCACCCTCCCAATCACTCCGATACGATTATCAGATATTTCAATTCCTTTTGCCTTATGAATTCTTATTTATACATTGTTCGAAACGAAAATTAGAAAGTGTGTCTTGACTTGGGGAAAAAAATTGGTTGCTGTTGCTTGTTGAAACTAGTACTAAATGTCCCTTAGAATGATAGAAAATGAGTGGGTTGTGGTATAATATGTTTTAAATGTTTTTATGATAGTAATGATAGGATTTCCCACTCAAGGTTTTGTAGCATCGATGAACTAAAGCATGAATCTTTTGAAATTGAAACCCTTAAAATGAAGAAAATGTCTTTCGATTTTTGTTATATGTTGGGTAAACTTGTATTGGTCTTCAAATGTGTCAAAATGGGGAATTCAAACAAGGACTGAAAAACTATCTCAGACCAACAACACGAGACCCCGTCGATGGATCGCCGATTGACCCACCCTTAAATTTACTGAAGTCTGATATGGCGGAAGTGGAATAGGATCCGTCAGTTGACCAACGAGCCATTTTTCATGTCTGTTGTCTCGAACTGAGAGGTCTTAAGATGTAAGTAAGCTGAATATATTCTAAGTGTCCAACAACGGACCCTTTTGATGGTCCCTTGATTCATCGACGACCCATCGATAGTGCCTATCAACCAATAGTGCAGGTCTGAACAGGAATGTGCTTTTGTGTTTTCTCATTGTTTTTGTTGTTTCTAGTGTGTAGTATGATTGCTTTGAGACTAACAACTTATTTACAGGTATATATGGCCCCAAAACCAATCATTATTTATTCCAGGGTCAGGTCCAGGTCCGTGGAACCATCCCGTCGAATGACTGGCACTTCGGGATAAAAGGGATCCCGAGTATGTCGCTATAAGCATCAACACCCCCACACCAGCTGCACGAGCCACTAGGGGTACCCTAGAAGGTGATATTTATTGTAGTTACTTCCTCTCTGTCTAATGAGAAGCTTAGTCTAACAGGCACACCGTCTCGGTCTACCTCGAGTTCTGAAGGAGCATCTGGCTTTGCAGATGCATTAGGATCATGATCTTCCCCCTCTTCGAGATCGAATGAGGCCACTGCTTTCATTTTGATATCACAGGTAGCAAATCAATAGGAGGAACCTTGTCACCAAGACTCGTATGATGAGGCTACTAGCTTAGAGTCTAAAACGGCACCCCAAGCAGATGGTCATGCATCGGTTGAGGGTGAGCCAAACCAATGGTGTGTAGATGGTCAAGATCAAGTCTTTAAGGGACGCCAAGGTGCTTAATGACAAGGCAATGATGGCCCGGTTGGTGACGGTCGAGCGTAGAGTTCTTACGGGGAGTCTTCACATAGTCCCTAATGTGCAGAGATTGTTCACCTGCCACATGCTCAACTAGATGGGTAAGAGTGAGGGACGTAAAGCAAGGAGATTGTTCGAGAGTTTTATGCCTCCTATGTGGAGACTCTCACGAGTTCTTTGAATGGGAGAGTGAGACCCTCCAAACATGGCGCGCTCACCATGTTGCTAGTCCGGGGCTACCAGGTGGATATTTTTCCAGTCACCATCGACTGTTTCATGTATGGAAGCTCCACTAATATTACTCGGGCCCCCTTGACTCCGGAGATTGACTACAGGTGGGAGATGGTCAAAAGTGGCAAGTTTCAAAGGGTTGTGAAAAAGCGAAAGACACTTAAAACGTGGCTTCCTTAAAACCAATCCATCGACTGTGAGGGGGAAGATTGGGTGTTGGATCCGAGAGGGTTGATCATGAAGTCCGACCTCACCTTCACTACGAAGTTCATCTGGATGTTAGTTTGCCACTGCCCATCTCTGACAGCAGCATCTAATATCTTACTTGGATAGAAAGGTACTAGTATCAACCTTGGTGGATGGTCTGGAGATCGACTTCGCGATGTGGTTGATCACGGTGATACATGAGAGGTATTTCAAATCCTCAACAACTTCCCCATTCGTGTGTATGATCTTCCGTCTATGTAGGGATGCCGAAGTGCCCATTTAGCACTATGAAACACTCCACACTCCGAATGGCACTATTGATATAGGTCCTATCAAGGATGAGGCCAATGTAGAGGCACTGTGAAGAGGGCCCAAAGTTAAGTTTCACCTGCTAAGTATGAACTTGGCAGACACGGTAGAGTTAGACCAAGGGTGTGACCCTACCACTTTAGAGCCTACGGACACCACCTCGACCGAGTCCAGCCACGCCAATAGTAGAACACCAGTTTCTCCTGGTCTACTCCACTATCAACAACACTGGCCCCATTGGAGAGGGTCCAAAAATTAGAGGCCCAGATGGATATTGTGTTGCATCACATACATCCTTGGATGCAAAAGTCCAATGCTGAGGCTGAGGACCGTATTGAGAAAAGGGTGGCCCAGCAGACGGAGTAGAAGATTAAGGCAGTTCACAGCGCCTTGAAGCATTTGAGCTGTGGATTCTTGCACACCCAACCTTCACCATTGACTTTAATACTCTTTAGGAGGCTATGGCGAGTTTTCGGGAAGATGTAGAGAACAATCTGAAGATGAGGGGGATTGAGCCCGAGAGTGAACCCTTTTAGCTAGCAGAGGACACTGTGCTTGTTACACTATTCACATCCCCTACTGAGCCAGCACATGAACCACATAGTTGTTCTAACAGGCATCATTCCATCTGCACTACTGAGGGAGAGGATGCCTATTTAAGGAAGAAGGAGCGGACGCACCTTGAGGCTGTTAGGAGTGCCTCTTTGATTGATAAGGAGACCTGCCAGATAAGGGCTTGAGATATAGGTTGTAGAGCATCTAGTTCTAGACCAAAGGATGGTAGAGGATCCCCACTGGGGGTGCCTAATTTGCAGTGTGCACCACTGATGGTCTCCTTACTACTGATTTTGAGGGTTCTTGGAAACCAGACCCGCCTACTTGTTGATTGTCAATGCTATGCGCCTCAGGTTTGTTTCACCTGCCACTCTATTTTTATATTTATTCATTCTGGACAATTACATGCTATTTTGTTGGGGTGGGTAAATGGAAAGTGAGTGTTAGGGTGAAGTTTGACAAACCCAACTCACGATCCTCTCTTTGGGATCTTCTAGAATGTGTTCCTTTGCCCCAAGAGACTGATTATTTTACTATTGAATCGGCATAAAATTTTAGTTTTCCTTCTCTTGGTTGTCCATTTCTTATGGATCCGAACTATGGGTTAGAATTACCTAGTGGGGGGGGGGGGTGTAGTAGGTGCCATCATCACCTGAGAAATCGATTCATGACATCTATAACTTGTGATTATTTTAGTTTCATGTCTAGATAATTGTGATCATATGTTATGAGTTGATTCCATTTTTTCATTAATCACTACCCATATTTGTGCATGAATTCATTCCACTTGACTCCCTATTATCCCTTGGCATTTTGATGTTGGCCCACAGAGGCCCAAAATCTTCTGATTGAGTCTGTCTACCTCGACTTGATATTTTAAAAGGAATCTAATATGGAAGTATGAGAAATCTAATATTGTAGGGGTAAGACACACAATTTGAAAGCGTCAAATAAAATGGGCAAAGACTCAAAAAATTGAGTAACCTATCTAGGTTCTTGTAAACCGTTGTTCACCTTATTTCTATATTTTTAATTGTAGTTAATTATTTCCATTGTACGTTTTAGTTAGATTTATTTTATTTGTATGTTTAGTTTACAAATTATATTTATTTGATTAGAATTCTATTAGTGGAACTTCAATGAATCCTCTACTTTGTCAAATTATTTGACTTTTAAATTTTTATCACTTGTTCAATTTCTTATTAATTAACTCAAAGTTTCTTGAAATAATTGATTCTAGTTTTTCTTATCACATGTTCTAAATAAAAATAACAAAATGAAGTTTTAGTCGAATAAGTGCTTTGTCTGATAACCACATGAGGGTAACCTTTTGTGAAGGTGGAGTCCAATCTCAAAATAATAAAAAAGTTTTTATAGGGGATACATTACACTTGGAGGTCATAATTCGGGTATAATTGGGTCTGTTTGCTAACAACAAAGGCTGTTTTATCATATCTTTTAATAGTTCAAGTGTATTGTTGGTCCAAAACACCCCAATAATTCAAGGTTCTTTTTTGCCATTTTTTCTATTTTATGATTATTTTGTTAAGCACTCAACTTCCGTCAACTTTATGGATGAAATATACATTAAAAATTTGTTAAAAGTTATATGTGAATAACATTCTAACTAACCGACAAAAAAATTTATTTTTCCTTTGATAAAATAGCATTTATGCAAGGATGTAATGACCTTTTCCCTTCGTCATTGAAAGGAAACATAGAAAACTTTTGGGCCGAAAAACTTTTTCATAGTCAAGACTTGGACGAAATTAAAGTTAGTTAGGTCAAGATAAATTTGGTTATAAATGAGAGATTTATTTATGGATTTGACTATGTGAGTAGATAAGTAAGACATTAATAAACATGTACATCTTTACAAAATCAAATTCAGGTGAGTAGAACTCCCTAAATTCATCATAGCGCAAACGGTATCTTCTTAGTGTCATGGGATGAAGGTGTGTTAGGAAATGGGGGTATGAAACTCTTAAATAAGTTACGCCATCATCTGTAAGCCACCATAGTGGTATTATTCCCTCTAGGATTGGGCTCTCCGTAATGATTCATTTGCAAATTTAGTTTGAAACCCTAGAAAATCGCTTTTATTCTTCAAGCTTCGTTTAAGAGCGCTAGGAGACGAACCCAGCCAAGTTCTTGAATGTTTATGAAATTTTAGTGCTAAAGGAAGATTTTAACTCCCTAATTCCATTTAGAGCTTTCATGTAGTAATATATATGACTTAATGTGATTGGCAATTCAATCATCATGTCATTCATTTAAATTTTGTTCAAGTTTACGTATTTTAGAGCCTTTGTACTTGGATGGTTGACTTTCCTTAAAATTTTAAAAAGAAAATCTCAAAATACAATCATGAAGGCTTCATCATTTCATGAAGGTACAATTTACGCTAGGGGCATGCTTTATTTTGGCCTCAAGACTTATTGTAAGAGTATTCGTAAGGCTTCCGATCTAGGTTGGTAGTGGACATATTTTTTTAGCCCTTGTATCCTATTTATATTATTTATTTCTTTGCTACTTTAGTATTACATGTTTAGTTACTTGTGTTATGCGTTTCTTACTACTTGGTGTTTATGCTTGTGCTATCTTTTGAGCTTAGTCGGTCATTTCCTGATGAGTATTCTGTTGGGTGCTTACGCTACGCGTTGACCCTCTACGAAGTGTAGTTAAGTTATGACTGTTGATTGTGAGTAGTCAGGGGAATCTTGGGATGTCCAAGATTAGGGTGAGCTCCTGGCGTTTAGAAACTGATTTACTTGTAACGACCCAAATCGTCGTTGATTATGAGGGATAAAATTTGAGAAGCATCTGGGACTGTGTCTTGTAGGGGCGGGCGAAATGTTGTTAGGGAGGCAGAACCAATGTGACTTAAGTTGGCACTAGAGCGGGATAGGCGAAATAAAATGTAATTTATGTGAAATCCTATCTTCTCCATCGTTCTAAAATACTGAAATAAGTCATAAAAACCCTAGAAACTTGAGAAAAGCAGCTCTTAGCTCGGGAATGGCAGAGATTTCTAGCATTAGGATGATCATATCTTGCGTATTCATGTCAAATTAATCATCATAAAGCTCGAAATACAGGGATCAAAGTTAATAACTCTGTGCAACTATTTGGCGCCCTGGTAGGATAGGTATTACGATTTTAATAGTTCATCCTCTGCTCAGTACGTATTATATGTGAATTAATAGTAGGATTTATGTGTAGGCCTTCGTGCACTGAATGATTAATGATTTAAACCCTAGAATTAAGCCTTAAAAATGTATGGTTGAGGATTGTCGAATTATGGTTTGTTAAAGTACGTGATGAGGAACCCTTTGTAGGTAATAGTTGTGATTCTATGATGTTTCTACGTTTTCAGGTTGTTGTCTTATAATGTTGCATTGATGATTCACACTTGTTGTAAATGAGATAGATAAATAATCATAAGCCATGAAATAGTTCATGATTGTATGATTATTGAGAATACACTTGTGTGTGTGATTGTGGTGTGTTCATTGATAAGATTGCGACGTTCCGACATAACAAACTTTGATTAGATTGCCATGTTTTGGCATAAAAGATGGATCATATTCACATAGTTTTGCATAACTAACTAGGATTGGATTGCCATGTTTTGACATAACTAACTAGGATCGTGTAGCCTCATTCCGATATAACTATGGGATCGGGTAGCACGATTTGGTTGACTAACAATTTGGATTTGTGTTCAATGAGAGGACCAACTACTTGACAGATTGTGATATTGAAGAATTGCTCTTCATGTTGATGTTATTGTATCTATTCTAAATCTAAATGTTATGATATTGTTGTGTTGAATCATATAAGTTGCACTTAGTAGTTATATTTTGTGATTGTTTATGTTGGATTTTCCTTGTGATAGAGTAGAAACTAGGGTATAGTGGAAGGGCAAAGGGTTTAAGTGATGAGTAATGTATAACAATGGTTTACCATTTGTTTTAATTGCGAAAGGGAAGTAGAGGTAGCATATGTGATAAAATATGCTTAGGTATGTTTCACCTTGGGGATATATATTAGACTTAATGTTTAGGAAGTTTTCGTAGTGTACAATGTGATCATGAGTTTGTAATGAGATAGGAAGGTAAGAGAGTGGCGCAACTTTTAGGTGAAGTGTTTGTTGGTCAATTTGGGTTTTTAATTATTGTGTTAGTATGTTTAGGATATGATCTTGAATCGGGTCTGTAAGTTGTTACGAAAGTGGTTAGAAATTTGAGTACTGGTGTAGATGAAAGGTATTCACAGAAGGGACAAAGAAGGTTTAATTCATTATCTTACTATTTTATATCTTATGTTATGTGGTGGACGTCGAGTTAATCGATGATGCCTACCTATACTTGTGGTTGTACTGATACTACTCTTACTATGTCTTTTCAAATTATTTGTGTGAAGGATTGGTGATGTTTCAGTAGGTGAAGACGAAAATATTTTACAACAACTTCTATTCTTCCTTCCTCAAGGTGGGAGTTGTGTCTTTTAATTATTTTATACAATTGCACTCTTAGTAATTATTGTACCTGTTTAGACTAGATCCATAAGAGTTGTTAAATTACCTTACAAGTTTTAATGAAAAGTATGTATGAAAAGGTTATTTATAAAAGTCATGTTTTTGGTAATTATCTTTGTTGTGTTTAAATTTCCACATGCCTAACAATTAGAATATGTCTCCTACTTAGGTGTCAGAGTGGTTGTCCGCACGACCGGTGGTTTGGGTCATGAAAAATTTGTATCAGATCCTAGGTTGTCGCTCTCCCCATACAAGAAAAAGAAATGGACTAGACTTTTGTGGATTGTGTGTTGACGTCCATATCTTATCTTCAAGAAGGTAATAAGCATTCAAAGAAGTATTATCGCTCCTTCTCTCCTTTCGTGTGAATTGTCACTTGTGGTATGAGTTATGTTCAATTGGTATCTCCTAATTCCAATTTATATCTCAAGCAAAGTGAATTGGAAGTCGTGTCACAACTAAAGGAACACAAGCAAGGCAAATTGGAACTTGGAAGGTTCTAATTTGTATTTGGCCCAAGGGGCAATGTAAATGGGGAGATGCTCAGTAATGGTCCTCTATGCAGCAGGGTTACTTATTAAAAACTTATGGATTGTCATTGAGTTGCTACATGTATATGTGAGTGGGTGCTTCTTGTTTTCTTCAATTATTTTGAATATGAGATTGTAATTGCTTGAATATGATGAGGTAAATTATGTGTACTAATAATCATGTGAATGTATCCGAGGGATGTGGTGCGAAATTAATTAGAATGAATTCATTTGTATATCGGAGGGATTGGCTAGGGGTAGAAAGTGATTATCCTGGTATAAGAAGTATAAAAAAATAAGGGTAAGGCTTGAACCTTTGGGAATTATTAGGATAGAGAAAAGGACCCAGAAAATATTAACCTGGGTTCTGTTTCCATCTGAGCCATTGGGGAGGGATTAGTCCCATCATAGCGAGGTTACCAGAGCGGAATATCCTCACCAAAGTTAGCCAGAACTTCAGCCTATCTCCCTTGGTTCTCCTAACCCACAATTTCACACCTCAAATTATATCTGAACCCACCCCTACCGGCCTAAGATTGTCCTAAAATAGAAATAGTATAGTATAAAACCTTAAGATTAAATACAAGGTTGTATCAGAAAGCAAAAACAAGCATCTCAGTGCTACAAAAACTTAAGAGAGTCGAATGATAGAAGCAAATATCTGTAATTACAAGCCCAATAAGGGCGAAACCCAACTCAAGAACCCTCTGTGTGGTGTCAATGTTTGACTAAAGGTCCTCTAGGTGATCACACCAGCCCAGGACCTATTCATCATAGGGAGCTCCACATATTCCTCTGTCTTGACTGGGTGAATTTCCCTATCAGGAGCAGCACAATAAAATATGACCTTAATAGTCTTCCAGAGTCGGGAAAATCCCTTGTTAAGGTATTCCTCCTCTCCTAACAAAATCGGCGATGGAGCATCTTAATCTCTAGGGTAGTGTTGGGGGAACTAGAGTGATGTCAGCAAAGGAATTCCCCTTCCTTTTACGGACAACCTTTAGATCCTCGTCAACCTATGCACCTGAGAGTGGGTCCTCATTGTCCGAATCAATGACCGCCTTACTGCTTCTAGCCCTGCCCATCCTCTTTCTTTTTCTCCTAGAAGTAGAGCCTTGTCTGACCAAAAGAGGATTAAAATGGGGAACCATAGGAAATACCTCATCCTCATCAAAAAGTGGCATTCCCTCTTATTTGCAGAACGCAGTACTGAAACCGGCAAGAGATAATCCTTCTTGTTACCCGTAGACATCTTCCTCTCTTTAATGTATGCACCCCTTTATTTAACTAGATGCCCTGTATCGTGAACTTCCCTACCAAGGCCCGGGGAAAGGTCACGCCGGTGCAGTTGTCTAACAAGAGAATCCTCCTAGTAACAAAGTGCATCCACATCTTAGCATCCGATGAAAAATTAGTGCTAGTAATGCCTTATATTGTAGCTTAGTAGATGTGGTCATGTTTAGAAGGTTCAATCAATGTATCACTTATACAACCTAGATCCATATATCGAAACTTGGGCTCGAACTCGATATTTGAGACCTTGAATAACTTTAGTACTTCTTTGATCTAAATGATATTCAGGGTAATATTAACTCCCTAGACATGGATGACAGGGTAAAAGTCATCCCAGCGGGTGGTAGGAAGGATGGCATAGAACTCCCTCACCTAGGTAGAGTGGGAATCCAAGGGAGCCTTGGTCAAGGAAGCCTAACACAAGTCCATGAGACGAGTATAGAAGCCATGATCCTTCTCCTCCAAGTTCAGTAAGTGGAAGCCGCTCTCATAGCAAAATTAAGTGTTCTGAAAGAAATGGAACCTCTCTGGACTAGAGGCATAGGGAAACCGAACAAAGAACAAGTGTTCGTTGTTTTTGACCTACCATTTAGAGAGCTTGCAATAAGTTGAATATAAGTTAGAACGCGATAGGATAGTTGGTATGAGGCTAATAATTAAGAAAAGAGAAATTTTGACGTTAAGGATAAGGCAACTGTCGGGCATATCCCGCTATAATGTCTATAATCCCACCCTTCCATGACTATGAAGGCTGCCATGGCACTATGAAGGCTAACAGAGACGAACACCAGGAGCAATAATTGCGCCTTTTGTCCCAAACCCTCCGTTTTAGACAAAAGTTCAGTAGATCAGAGTATGTAAACTGCCCTAGTAGAACATAAATAAGAAATTATTTTGGCAAATAACTCCTAAAGATACCTATGGAGTTTCACACCAACATACCCTTCAACTTTTCGTACCCGTTTTTACACCAAATACTCGTATTCTTATGAAATCCTTACGTCCAAGTCATTGTAGAAATGTTGGGTACTTAAATGAAGTGCTCATGCTACATTTTTCAATCAAAATAGAAATCTAATTTAATTTTTAAAATAACTACCTAAAAACAAATTCGATCTGACTAAAAAATAGCATGCAATCGTTATTAAGTAAGTAATGAAGTGAAAATCGTAACGAATGTGAACTCACTTGAAATTTTGATGTTTAGTGATGAATGGTTGAGAAGGAAATCAGAGGAGCTTTTGGGAGTTCAAGGGATTAATAGGGAAATGTTTTCCATTCTCCCCCTTTTATGTTTTTGGCTCTCCCACATCAGCGGGAGATCCTCTCCAAAAAGCCCCGCCTTTGCGGGAAGTATCACACCTTTACGGGGCGGGCCAGGCAATGTAACTGTAATGCATTCGATTCGTCTAGTGGGTTTCATATATTCCTCTAGTCTATTGGTTATAGCATTCTTCTATGTGAATTAAGTGGAAGGTCGACATTCGTCATGAATTCTTAGTGGACCAATCCTCTAAGTTAGTGATAATCGAATTGGGGTTGTGATGTCACATTCACTAGTTGTTTGGGTACCAAACGAGAGGTAAATTGATATGTATGCAATGATCCAAACTTTCGTTGATTAGGAAGAACAAAATTCAGGAAAAATCTGGGCCATTTTCCCGCTAGGGTAGTCTACATGCAGCTAGGCTAACGACACCAGCGTGACATAAGATGGTGTCAAAATGGGATAGGCAAGAATTAATGTAATTTATGAGAAATCCTATTTTCAATTTGTTGGCAATCATTTTAATATATATATATATATTAAAATGAATTTGTTGGCAATCATATATATATATATATATATATATATATATAGGTTAACTATTTGTTAACTATTGGTTAACATAAAAAAACATAATTTCAATATAATAACTCGAAAATCACATCTGACGGAAGATTCATCTTCAAATGAGTATGAGTGTTTTTACTTTATTTTGTTAGACTAATCGATAAAATATTTCCGGACACTATGCAACATACTAACAAAATAATTTTTTTGTTATTTTATTTTTAAACCAAACTCCAAAAGTATAATCTTTAGAAAAAAAGGTCTGACTAAAAATAGTTAAATAAGAGGGATATATACTTAGTGAAATACAACATTTGGATGGATTGTGGTGTACCCCATTATTACATTATGTGATACATATAGAATATTGAATTATTAAACTACAAGAAAAGTAGACTATGAGGTAGAGCTACTATAAAAAGATAGTACAAAGAAGGAAATAAGGTGACTAAATTATAAGTAAAAACGAACAAGAAGAAATGTTTAATTATGATATGGTCATACAAAATTGCTTATTACATAAATTGAATTTATGTCGTTATCTAATGATTAATTCAACTTTTATACGCAAAAACTAAATTTTATTAACGATAAAAATATATATGATATTGAAACTAATAATAAAATACGTTATACGACAACAACAATCAAAATTAAATAAATACGTCATTTTTTTTGTTAAATGTCTTAAAGTTACTACAAATTATATAATTCTATTTTTATTTTTTAACCCAAACTATATATATGGATCAAACTTATGTCGCCCAACTAATGACACGACATTTCAAACAAATTCAAGGCCAACAAGATGAGGCCATGTTTTTAAATGTCGTGGCAGATATGGGTAAAAATAAAAACGAATTAAAAGCTGCCAAGTGTTCTAAAAGGTGTGTCTTG
Organism: Solanum lycopersicum; assembly: GCF_036512215.1. Classification (NCBI taxonomy): domain Eukaryota; kingdom Viridiplantae; phylum Streptophyta; class Magnoliopsida; order Solanales; family Solanaceae; genus Solanum; species Solanum lycopersicum. The sequence goes on from NC_090811.1 coordinate 51,796,862, forward strand.
GCCAATCACAAGCAATTCATTTTCAATATATAGAGAGATACATGCATCAAATTAACATTGCCTCTACAAAAAGAATTAAACAACACATTTAAAACTTTAAATATCTCTTCTTGTTAAGATATAATAACATTTTACACAATGACTATTGTTAGTTTTTCAGCGATCCAACTTTATATGGTTCCTTTCATGAAAAATCTAAGGTGGAGATTGTAATGGGCCAAGCAGGACAGGAAGATCTAGCCTTTCCATAGATCTATTAGCAAGTTCATTTTCAATAAAGGTCCTCATAGCGAGTCACAATATGTCATTTTGAAGAAAAAGAGTACTAAACCATCAATCCCTTTATTTGTTACTATATATCAAGTACTTTTGTAAACTTTTATATTGTCCCTATTCACAACTTCTATTGGAAAATTGTTGGCTAGATTTATGGGAAGTTTAGATTTTCCCGTTCCTGTTGCTCCCATAACTATCACAACCTCTTTAAGGGCTTTCCACTCCAGAGCGTATTCACATAATACACTGTCATGAGATCTTTCACTCCATAGTAAGACCCAATGTTGCTCAGACTCAGGTGCGAACGTCCAATAAAAATGCAGATCTAGAGGTGAGATCCTATATGATTAATATTTATTAAACAACTTATGATATAGATCCTTTTTTGTATAAGGATGAGGTATTTTGGCTAAAACTAATTCAAGTATCTACATAGATTTATGAAAACATTATGATTTATTCTGCAAATCGATATTTACAATTTTGGGGAAAAGGACAATGTTCTGACAAAAAACCACAAAGGTTTAGACTCAAAATTTTACTCTGGTGGTTCATTGGAGCTTTGCCAGTCATTGGAGCTTTGCCAGAGCTCATCTTTTGATGGTGGTGTATTCCTCTTGCTTGTTGCTTTGGAATAGGTAAATTCTTCCCCTTGTTCGTTTTTCTTGTCTACTATGCTCGTATATAGGTAATTTGCTTCACTGTAGATAAGATTTAGTCCTAATTACTCTCTTTAGAGATTTCATTAATGTTTAAGATTTTCTCTTTTTTGTGCATTTGTTTCGATCTTGTTCTTGTGTCTTTTAATATGATGTAATCTATTGCTCTCAGTAAGTTTAGATTCTAGATGTTAGTATGTCTATTTTAATGACCATTTAGGCCTTTTCTTTGTTTATTCGATCTTTTTAATTTTTAGAGCTTTCATGTAGTGATATTTATGACTTCATGGGACTGATAATTCGATCATCGGGTCATTTTTTTGGATTTCGTGCAAGTTTAACTATTTTGGAGCCTCTCTACTTTGACGGTTGACTTCAGTCAAAAGTTCAAAAGACATTCTCAAAATGCAATTATGACAGTTTCATCATCTCTTGAACGGCCATTTTGGCTAGGGGCATGGGTTGTTTAGGACTCGAAACTTTTGGTGAGAATTTATGTCATTAGGTTTTCGATCCTGGTGGGTTGTGTCCCAAAAGCTTACCCCTTGTTTTCGATTTCTTTTCCTGATCTTTTTTATTACTTGGTGTTTATACTTTTGCTATATTTTGAGCTCAGTCGCTCGTTTTCTGATGAGTACTCTTTTTGGTACTCATAGTACACTTCTAACCCAGTTAGATTGTAGTTAAGTTATCACCGTTCATTTTTAGTCTTGTGGGGAATCTTGGGATGGCAAAGATTAGGGTGAGCTCCTTCCGACTTTAGCTTCTAGTTTATATTTGTTTTTGCTATGTTTAGTCTTTATATTGTATTTAGATAAAAGATGTACTTGTGTTGTCACTCTAAAGCCTTATACTCATATGTAAGATAACATGATTCACTACTAACTTATTTCGGTTCTTGGGTTGGTTTTGTTAATTACCATTCTCCTTGTTCTATGCTCTTACTTCTTGTTGTCTTTCGCCTTGTTGTACGTTACTTATGGCTCGGGACTACCAGTTAGGATAACCTACAACATGTCTGTAATAGGAGTCATCTTGGACTGAGAAATTGGATTGTGACATCTATAATTCATGATTGTTTTAGTTTCCTTCTTTGCCTCATCTAAATTGGGTATTGACTGTATTGGTATCTTTCTTGTCCAGTTAATTATGTTCAACTGTTGTGAGTTAATTCCTTTGTTTCGTTGTTTAGTCCCCATAATCATAGTTGCTTGGGTATCTTTAAGTAATTTTTATTTCTTAGAACTAACGGGCATCTTTACCATATTTGTGCATGAATTCATTCCACTTGACTCCCGATTATCCCTTGGCATTTTGGTGTTAGGACACATAGGGCCAAAACGTTCTGATTGAGTCTCCCTATGTTGTCTTGAAGTTTGCAAAGGAATCTAATATGAAAGGATGAGAAAGATTATATTATAAGTGTAAGGCCAAGAAATTTAAAGTGTCAAATTAAATGTGCAATGAATTTTAAAAAATTGAGTCTCTAATTCGGGTTCTTCTTAACCCCTCTTCACCTTATTTCTTCATTTTTTATTGTAGTTAATTATTTTTAGTGTATATTTTAGTCATATTTATTTTTGTTACAAGTTTAGTTTACAATTATATTTATTTTATGTGGATTCTATCAATTGAACTTGAATGAATCCTCTACAAAAGTTGTTATATGTGGGTTTCAAAGTCTCTTTACTTTGTCCAATTATTTGATTATAAATTTTGAGTGATTACCAATTTTTGTTCATCACTTGTTCAATTTCTTTAAAAGTAACTCAAAATTTCTTGAAATAATTGATTCAAGTTTTTCTTATCATTTGTTTTAATTTTTTTGCAAAATCAAATTTTAGTCAAACAAATGCTTCGCCGAGTATCCGCATATTGTTAGCATACATTGCAAGGGCTAACAAGTTGTTTATATCCAAATAGGAATAATTTACTTGTTCTTTGGACTTCAAAATAATTTTTTTTTTAATTTTTTTCAGATTAACTTAAATGTTCCTTGATTTCCTTTGTGATGCATTTAAGCATATTTAATCCTAATTTACTTAGAAGTATAGTTTTTGTCCATAAAACCTGACAAATGAGGGTAAACTTTTTTCAAGGTGGTGTCTAATGAAAAGGTTTTCATAGGGGATGCATGACACTTGGAAGTACTAATTCGGGTTTAATTAGGTCGGTTTGGTACCATCAAACGCATTTTTATTCTATATCAATAGTTCAAATGTATTCTTGGACCTAAAAACCCAACTTATTCAAGGTTCTATCTTTCCATTTTCTCTGATTTATGATAATTTTGTTAAGCAGTCAACTTCTGTCAATTTTAAAGTCCAATTATACATAAGAGAATTATTAGAAGTTATATGTGATAAAAATCCTAACTCACTCACCAAAATTGTTATTTTTCCTTTTATAAAATAACATTGATGTTAGGGTGTAATTACCCTAAGTTGTATACCCTTTCTTTCGTATTTATAAATTTTCTTTCTGCTATACTTAAATATCTCATTTTTAGTTACCCGTGTTATCTTTTTCTTGTTAGTTGGTGTTTATTCTTTGTTATCTTTTACAGTTAAGTTGGGCATTTCCTGATGAGTACTCTTTTTGGTACTCGTACCACACTTCTACACCTTGTAGATTTCAGTTAAGTTATAACCTTTTATTTTTAGTCGTGGAAAAAAATGGGATGTTGAAGATTAGGGTGAGCTCCTGTCCTCTAGAGCTTCCGGTTTACAAGTGTTTTTTCTAGGCTTAGTCTTTATATTTTATATAACGAAAACATGTACTTGTATTGAAATTGTGAAAGCCTTATACTCATATTTAAGATTAGAAGATCAACAACTAAGTTATATTGGGTCTTGGGATAGTTTTGTCAATTACATTTCTTTGTGTTGTTCTATGCTTGTACTTCTTCTTGTTGTCTTTGCTTGGTACTCTGTTCCTTATGGCTTTGGACTACGGGTTAGGATGACCTACAAGAAGAGTGTAGTAGGTTCCATCATGACCAGAAAAATTATCTATTGGTTTTATTGATGTTTATCCTGTCTAGTTCATTGTATTCAACTGTTGTGAGTTAATTCCTTTGCATCGTTGTTCAGTCCCCATATTCACAGTTGCTTTTGTATATACAAATAATTTTTATTTCCTATTCTTTACTATATTTGTGCATCAATTCCTTCCACTTGAATCCCTATTTCCCCCCGGCATTTCAATGTTGGGCAAAGGAGGCCCAAGTTCTTCTAATTGAGTCTGCCTCCCTCTGCATGAAGTTTGAAAAGAAACTAAATATGAAAGTTTCAGAAAGCTAATATTGTGGGTGTAACTCCAAGAAATTTAAAGCTTCAAATTAAATGGGTAAAGACACAAAAAAAATTGAGTCCCCAATATGGGTTCTTCTTAACCCGTCTTTCACCTTATTTCTTTATTTTCGACTGTAGTTAATTTATTTTCATTGTATATTTTAGTCAAATATATTTTTGTTTTAGTTTACAATTATATTTATTTGATTTGAATTCTATTAGTTGAAATTGAATGAATCCTCGAGTAAACTTGTCATATGTGGGTCTCAAAGTGTCTTTAAATTGTCATATTATTTCACGTATCCATTTTGCCTAATTATCAATTTTTGTTCATCATTTATTGAATTTTGTTAAAAATGAACTCAAATATTCTTGAAATAATTAATTCAAGTTTTTCTTATCATGAGTTTTATATAAAAACAAAAAAAACATCAATTTGTATTCTAACAAATGATTCGCTGTGTGACCGCTTATTGTTAACATACATTTCAAGGGCTAACAACGTGTTAATATGGAAATAGAAACCACACAACTGTTATTTGGACTTCAAAAACAATTCAATTTTAGATTAACTTGAATGCTTCTTGATTTTCTTTTGTTATATAGTTAAGCATATTTAATCCTAGTTTACTTAGATGTATAGTTTTTGCTTATAAAACCAAATAAATGAGGGTAACTTATTGTCAAGGTGAACTCCAATCTCAATAATAATAAAAATATTTTCATGGGGGATACATGAAACTTTGTGGTCCTAATCGGGGCTTAATTGGGTCAGTTTGCTAACAACAAAAGCATTTTTATCCTATTTTTAATAATTCAAGTGTATTGTTGGACCCCACCCCTTAATAGACCAAGGTTATCTTTTTAGCCGTTTTGCAATTTTATTATAATTGCTAAGCACTTAAATTACATCAATTTTAAGGATAAAATATAGATTATAGATTTATTAAAAGTTATGTGTGAATATTACAAAGATAAAAATTGGATAAAATCCTAACCAAAATTGTTATTTTTCCTTTTATGAAATAACATGGTTGTTTGAGTTAATATAAATTTCAAGTGGGCTGCCAGGTGGGAGTTTATTTTAGTTTTATATTATTTTTAATTTCAATCAGTTTGCTACATTTCTTTTTAGTCATCGAAACTTCAATAAATCTAGCTAGGTAATAAGTGATATATGGGTATATAAAAAGTGATATTTTTTGTTTATAAAATTGAGGGGAAAAGATGACTTTAGCATATGATATAAAATATTTAACCGATTATTTTGGAAACGAAGTTTAATTTCTAGATAGACAACTCAAGATTTTAATTTCTTAATGTATGACTCTTTTGTGTTATGTTTGAGGCTTTAAGCATCTACTTTTTTCTAGAGATTTGGATCGAAAGTTGTTGAATGTCTTGAAATAATATAATATTAAAAGACAAATATATAGTAGTGTAATTTATAGTCTTTTACATACACTTCAATAAAAGAAAAATTAATTTTAATAATAATTAATTATTGTGGTGGAGTGGTAAATACTATCTCGATTTAAAATCTCTCTAGATATGAAGTACCATCTTTACAAAGTGTTTTGTACCCCAAATATCAAACTTTACAACATGAATTCAGATTTAGTTGGAGCATAAATAACCTTTGTCGAAAATCGGTGAAAAACATAAACAAAAAAATCATTTTTAAAGGAGTGAAAAGGCACAAGTAATTTCTTGGGCGATCATTTTAATATCTATATATTCATTTAAGCCTAAGTCACTTAACTTTGTTTTATGATAAAAATCATTTTGAATATAATAACACAAAAATCACATATGTCAAAAGATTAAAGTCAAATGAGTATGAATTTTTTTACTTTATTTTCGTGGACTAATAGATACAAAATATTCAAGACATTAGACAACATATTAACAAAATAATTTTATTAGTACTATAATTTTTTAAGCAAGCCCCAAAAGTGTGATATTTACAAAAAAAAGTTCAACTAAAAATAATTAAATAAGAGGGATATATTGTATTTCATTTCCAAATACAATATTTAGATGGATTGTACTATTCCCCGTTAATTCATTATGTGATGTTTTAAAAAAATATTGAATAATTAAACTACGAGAAAAGTAGACTGTGAGGTGTAGCTACAATAAAAAGATAATACAAACTATGTACAAAGCATAAAATAAGATTATTAAATTATAAGTAAAGAGGAATAAGAAGAAATGTTTAGATGATGACACACTCATACAAAGCTTCTCATTACATACTAATTGAACTTGTGTCATTTTCTAACGATTAAATATATCGTTATATGAAACAATAAATTAATTAACGATCAAAATACACATTATAATAAATTAATTAACAATCAAAATACACATGATATTTAAACTAATAATAAAATACATTATACGACAACAACAATCCAAATTAAATAAATATGTCGATATTTATTATTTATTTGGTCTAATGTATTAAGTTTATTACAAATTATATAATTCCACTTTTATTGTTTTAACCCAAAGAATATGTATGCCCCAAGCTTATGTTGCCAAACTAATGACACGTCATTTAAGGAAGATTCACGGCCAACAAGATGATGACATGTGTTAAAGTATCGTGGCAACTATGAGTAAAAGTAACAATCAATCAAAAGTTGTCAAGTGTTCTAAACGGCGTCTTCTCCAATTACAATTATAATTTTTCCAATATATAGTGATATCCACGCATGAAAACAACAATGTATTTGCCAAAAAATTCCTTCTTGTTTACAGATTTAATCGGTCAAACGGGATTGAAAGATCTAGAATTTCAATAGATCTATTAGCCGATTCATTTTCAATAAAGGTCCTGATATCCTGTCAGGGTATGTCATTTTCAAAAAAAGGAGTACTCAACTCACAGTCTCCTTATTTTTTACTATATATCAAGAACATTTTGTAAACATTTATTACTTCCCTATTCACAACTTATATTAGAAAATTTGTGCCAAGATCTATGGGAAGTCTAGATTTTCCCATTCATATTTCTCTCATAGCTATCACTACCTCTTCAGGGGATTTCAACTCTAGAGTGTATTCACATAAGAGGGTGTCATGGGATCTTTCACTCCATAGTAAAATCCAATGTTGCTCAGACTTGGGTACAAACATCCAATAAACATGGAGAATCGTATCCTCTATAATATATTTGTCCTACACTTTCGGATATGGATCCTTATATGGATACGGGTGTGGTGATTCAGCTAAAACTAATTCAAGTATCAACAATACAGTTACGAAAAAAATTATGAGATATTATGCAAAATGAAGTTGATTGTTTTGGGGAAGAGGACAATGTTCTCACAAGAAAACAATAAAGGCTTAGACTCGAAATTTTACTCTTGTCATTCATCGGAGCTTCACTAGAGCTCGCCAGAGCTCCTCTTTTGATGATGGTGAATTCCTCTTTCTTGTTGCTCTGGAAAAGGTAAACAATTTTCATCGTTGGTTTTTCTTGTCTACTATGCTTGTAAATAGTTTATTTGCTTCGTTGTATATTAGATTTAGTCCTAATTACTTTCTATAGTGATTTTATTCTATCATTTATATTAGACACTAATTTATTATTTTTCTAGTATGAGTCAATTATGTTTTTCTTTTTGGTATGAAGAATTCAATATGTCTTGATTAATTTGTAAGATTTCCTCTTTTTCTACATTTGTTTTAATAATATCTTACTTCTTGTCTCTTTAATATGATATAATCTTGCTATAGGTGGGTCTAGATTCTAGATGATACTATGTCAATTTGAATGACCATATATGTCATTTTCATTGTTTTTCGATATTTTTACTATTTAGAGATTTCATGTAGTGATATTCATGGAACCTACAATTCGATCATCGGGTCATTCATTTTAATTTCATGCAAGTTTACGTATTTTGGAGCCTTTGTACTTTGACACTTGACTTCAATGGAAAGTTCATAAAGACGGTCTCAAAATGCAATTATGAGGATTTCATCATCTCTTAATGGGCCATTTTTGCTAAGGTGACAGTTTGATTATGCCTCGGGACTTCTGGTGAGAGTTTATGTCAATAGGCTCCCGATCCAGGTGCGTTGTTGACCTAAAATTTACACCTTGTTTCCTATTTCTATTCTTTAATTCCTAGCTACATTAGTATCTCGTGTTTATTTAATTCTTCTATTCTTTTCTAATTACTTGGTGTTGACGCTTTCGCAATCATTTTAGTTCAGTCAGTCGTTTCCTATTGAGTATTCTTTTTGGTACTCATACTTTATTTCTACCCCATGCAGATTGCAGTAGTCATGCAGAGAATCGTGGGATATCGAAGATTAGGGTGAGCTCTTGCCGTCTGTAAAGACAAGTTTCCGTCGGTTTTGTCTAGGCTTAGTCATTATATTAAATTAGGATATAAGTTGTAATTGTGTTGTAATTGCGAAAGTCTTGACTCATATGTCAGATAAGATTATTAAGTACTAACTAATTTCGGGTCTTGGGTTGGTTCTTTTTCCTTGTTCTATGATGTTACTTCTTTGTAGTTTTCATTCTCTTGGTAGTCCATTGCTTATTGATCCGGACTACGGGTTAGAATTACCTACTTGTGGGGTGTAGTAGGTGGCATCATGACGTGAGAAATCGGATCGTCACATCTATAATTTGTGATTATTTTATTTTCATGTTGAGTAATTGTGATCATCTTTTGTGAGTTAATTACATTGTTTGATTGATCAATCCCCATATTAATGGTTTGTTGTGTACTTTTGCATAATTTTTTATTTCCTATCACTAATTACCATATTTGTGCATGTTCCACTTGAATCCCTAGTATCCCTTGACATTTTTATGTTGGCCCACTAAGGCACAAAATCTTCTGGTTAAGTCTGCCTACCGTGGCTTGATATTTTAAAAGGAAGCTAATATGAAGTGTGATAAAGCTAATATTGTAGGGATTAGGCCAACAAATTGAAAGCGTCAAGTAAAATAGGCAATGACTCAAAAAAATTGAGTGTCCAATCCGGGTTCTTGTGAACCCCTATTCACCTCATTTCTATATCTATTTGTTGTAATTAATTATTTCCACTGTATATTTTAGTTAGATTTATTGTGGTTCATGTTTAGTTTACAATTTTATTTATTTGATTAGAATTCTATTAGTGAACTTCAATGAATCCTCTACTTTGTCAAATTATTTGACTTATCAATTTTTTATATCACTTGTTCAATTTCTTAAAAATTAACTCAAAGTTTCTTGAAATAATTGAATCTAGTTTTTCTTATCACATGTTTTAAATTAAAAAAAATCATGTTTTTGTCGAATAAGTGCTTCGACGGATAACCACATATTGTTACCATACTTTTCTAGGGCTAACCACTTCTCTATATGGAAATAGAAATCATGTATTTGTTCTTCAGACTTCAAAATATTTTTCTAGTTTAATTTTTTTGAGATAATCTGAAATGTTCTTTGATTTTCATTTACTATACATTTAAGAAAATTTAAGCCTAACTTACCTAGATATATAGTTTTTGTCCATAAAACCAAATAAATGAGGGTAAAATTTTGTTAAGGTGGAGTCCAATCTCAAAATAATAGAAAAGTTTTCATAGGGAATGCATCCTAATTAGGGTACAATTGGGTCAGTTTGTAATAACAAAGGCATTTTTATCCTATTTAAATAGTTCAAGTGTATTGTTCGTCCACAACACGGCAATAATTCAAGGTTCTTTTTTTGCCATATTTGCTGTTTTATGATAATTTTGTTAAGCACTCAACTTCCGTCATGAAATATACATTATAGAATTAAAAAAAGTTATATGTGAGTAAACATCCTAGCACCTCGACAAAAATAATTATTTTTCCTTTTATAAAATAGCGTTGATGTTAGGGTGTAATGACTTTTTCCCTTTGTCATTGAAAAGCCAACCTGGAAAATTTTTGGGTAGAAAATCTTTTTGGTAGTCAAGACTTGTAAGAAATTGAAGTTATTTAGGTCAAGAGAAAATTGGTAGTAAATGAGAGATTTATTTATGTATTTGATTATGTGAGTTGATATCTAAGACATAAATAAACTGTACGACTTTACAAAAAAAAATTCAGGTGAGCACAACTCTCTAAATTCATCATAGCGCGAACACGTATCTTCTGAGTGTCATTGTATGGAGGTATGTTGTTACATGGGGGGCATAAGACTCTTAATTAGTTATGTCGTTCTCTGTAAGCCACAATGGTGGGATTATTCCATCTAGGGTTGGGCTCACTCTACTGACTCATTTGCAAGTTTACTTAGATAAACCTAGCAAAACGCCATTAATTCTACAATCTTCGTTTTAGAGCGCTAAGAGACGACCCAGGCGAGTTCTTGAATGTTTAACGAATTTTGTTGCTGAAGGAAGATTTTCACTCCCTAATTCCATTTAGAGCTTTCATGTAGTAATATATATGACTTGATGTGATTGGCAATTCGATCATCATGTCATTCATTTAGATTTTGTTCAAATTTATGTATTTTGGAGCCTTTGTATTTGGATGGTTGACTTTGGTAAATATTTTAGACAGAAAATCTCAAAATACAATCATGAAGTGTTTATCATTTCTTGAAGGTCCAATTTATGCTAGGGGCATGGTTTGTTTGGGCCTCGGAACTTATTACAAGATTAATCATAAGGCTTCCAATCTAGGTTGGTATTTCACAATAATTTTTAGCCCTTGTTTCGTATTTCTATTAGTTATATCTTGGCTACTTTAGTATCTCATGTTTAGTTCCTTGTGTTATGCTTTTCTTACTACTTGGTGTTTATGCTTTTGCTATCTTTTGAGCTAAGTCGGTCATTTCATGATGAGTATTCTTTTTGGTGCTTACGCTACACTTCTACCCTCTGTAGAGTGTAGTTATGTTACGGCCGTTGATTTTGAGTGGTCTAGGGAATTTTGGGATGTCTAATATTAGGGTGAGATCTTGGCATTTAGAAAATCTTTTACTTGTAACGACCCAAACTGTTGTTAATTATTAGTAATATATGTTAGAAACATCTAGGACAGTGTGTTGTAGAGGCGTCTCAAATGATGTTACAGAGGCGGCACCAATGCGACATCAGTTGGCGCGTCCCAAATGATGTTACAGAGGCGGCACCAATGCAACATCAGTTGGCGCTAGAGCGGGATACATGAAACAAAATATAATTTATGTGAAATCCTATTTTCTCCATCTTACTGAAATAAAGAAATAGGTCTTCAGAACCCTAGAAACCTATGAAAAATTGCTCTTAGCCTGGAATGAAGGAGATTTCTAGCGTTAGGATGATGATATCTTGCATCTTCTTGGCCAAGTTCATCATCAGAAATCTCGGAAAACAAGTATCGAAGTCAATAACTGTGTGCAACTACTTCGCGCCCTGGTAGGACAGGTTTTATGTTTTGAGTAGTTTATATCTCTTCTCAGTATGTATTATGTGTGAATCAATAGTAAAATTTATGTGTAGGTATTCGTGAATCGATTGATTATGATTTAAACCCTAGAACGAAGCCTTAAAAATAAATTAAGGTTGAGTATGGTTGAATTATGGTTTGTTGAAGTGCAAGACGAGGAACCCTTTGTAGGTGATAGTTGTGATTCTCTGATGTAGCAATGTATTCTGGTTGTTGTCTTATAATGTATCATTGATGATTCATGCTTGTTTTAAATGACATAGATGATATATTCCATGAAATAGTTCATGATTGTATGGTTATTGAGAATATATTTGTGCGTGTGATTGTGGTGTGTTTATTGATCAGATTGCAACGTTTTGGCATAATAAACGTGGATCAGATTGCCACGTTTGACATAAAAATAGATAACATTCCTGAATTTTGGCATAACTAACTAGGATTTGATTGCCAAATTTTGGCATAACTAACTAGGATCGTGTTACCACGTTCCGATATAACTATGGGATGGGGTACCATGTTTCGGTGTACTAACAATTTGGGTTTGGTTTCCATGAGAGGACCAACTACATGACATGATTCTCTTCATATTGATTTTATTGTATCTGTTCTAAATCTTAATGTTATGATATTGTTGTGTTGAATCGTAAAAGTTGCACTTAGTGGTTATATTTTTTGATTGTTTATGTTGGATTTTCCTTGTGATAGAGCGCAAACCTAGGGTACTAGTGGAAGAGCAAATGGTTCAAGTGATGAGTAATGAATAATTATGGTTTACCATGTGTTTTAATTGCGAAAGGGAAGTAGAGGTAGCATATGTGATGATATAGGGTTAGGTAGGCTTCACCTTGGGGATGGAGAATGGACTTTATGTGTAAGATGTTTTCGTCGTGTACAATGTGACCATAATTGAGTAATGTGACAGAAAAGTAAGAGTGTGGCGCAACGTTTACTTGAAGTGCTTGTTAGTGGATTTGGGAGTTACGTTAATGTGTTAGAATGCTTAGGATATGATCTTGAATAGGGTAAGTAAGTGGTTACGAAGGTGGTTAGAAATCAGAGTACTGATGTAGATGTATGGTATTCGAAGAAGGGCCAAATAAGGTTTAATTCATGATCAATTACTAGTTATATATTATTCCACGTGGTAGGCGTCAGTTTAATCAATGATTCCTACCAGTATTTATGGTTGTACTGATTACCACTCTTGGTATGTCTTTAAACATTGTTTGTATGCAGGATTGGTGATGTTTCAGAAGGTGAAGGCGAAGAATTTTTCCAACAGCTTCTATTCTTCCTTCCGCTTAGTGGGAGTTGTGTCTTTTTTTTATCTTGTACAATTGTACTCTTAGTAGTTCTTCTACCTCTTTAGATGGTAATTAGAATATGAGGGCTATCCTATGTATGTGTTAGAGTGGTTGCCCGCACGACCGGTGAGTTGGGTCGTGACAAATTTGTATTAAAGCCCAGGTTGTCACTTTCCTAGTACAAGAGCAAAATATGGAGTAGACTTATTTGGATCGGTTTCTTGACGTCCATATCTAATTTTCATGAAGGTAGTAAGCATTCTAAGACTTTTTTCCGCTCCTTCTCTCATTTCTTGCAAATTGTCGGTTGTGGTATGAGTTGAGTCCAATTAGTATCTCCTAATTCCTATTGATATCTCAAGCAAAGTAAATTGGAAATCGTGTCACAACTGAAGGAATACAAGCAAGGCAAATTGGAACTTGGAAGGTTCCAATTGGTATTTGGCCCTAGGGGCGATGTAAATGGGTAGATGCTCAGTAATGGTCCTCTATGCAGCGGGGTAACTTATTAAAAATTTAGGGCTTGGCATTGAGTTGCTACTTGAATATGTGATTGTGTGCTTCTTGCTTTCTGCAATTATTTTGAATATCAGATTGTAATTGCTTGAATATGACGAGGTAAATTATGTGTACTAATAATCATGTGAATGTATGGGTGTATCCTAGGTATGTGTAGGGATGAGGCGCAAAATTTATTAGAACGAATCCATTTGTGTATCTGGGGAATTGGCTGGGGGTAGACAATGATTATCCTAGTATAAGAAGTATCCAAAAAATAAAGGGTAAGGCTTGAAACATTGGGAACTATTAGGATAGAGAAAAGAACCCATAAATTATTAGTTTGGGTTTTGTTGCCTTCTGAGCCCCTAGGAAGGAATTATTCTTGCCACAACGAGTTTGTCGGAGTGGGATTTCGTCATCAAAGCGAGGCAGAACTTCAGCATTTCTCCCTTAGTTCTCCTTACCCACAATTTCACACCTAAAATTGTATCTGAGCCCACCCCTACCGACCTAAGATTGCCCAACAATAGAAATAATATAGTATTAAACTTTAAGCTTAAATAAAAGGCTGCATCAAACAGCAAAAGCAAGCATCTTGGTGCTACAAAAATATAAGAGAGTGGAGTGATAGAAACAAATGTATTTGAAATACTGGGACAATCCCCATCTAAATTTAGCAAAAACTGAAACTAAATGACTAAAGACTGAAATGATAGTGATGACTACTGTCCTCGAAAAATGAGGACTCACCACTAAATTTGCTAAACTGAAGATCGGTAATTGATCTGTGCGTGATCTGGATGCTGAGAACTTGAACCTACATCACGAGAAGATGTAGCACATGTATGTTCCAGTACTTGAAAGGTACTAAGCATGTAAGATAGAGTAAAACTAAAATAAAATATAACTGAACAAGCACAATAGTAAGTATAATAATCTGACATGATAAACTGAATTCTGAGCTAACTGGATGCAATGACCAATTTATAACATGATGAAATTGAATACTGAAAATTCTTATAAATGGTCAATGCATAGAGTTTGAATGAACTGTGGGAACTACTAATAACCGATAATAAAAACACATGAGCTAAATGTGGAGTCTGCTGTATACGCCCCATCGCGAGGACCCAATATACCCAGCCAAAGGTATAAAGACATGCTGGCATGATCACTAAACTGATTGCCCATAGAGGAGACTTACAACTTACACTTCTAGTAGTTCTGGGACTATTTGGGTACGCTGAATCCAAGTCCAACTCGGTATTATGCTACTTCTAATGAATTTTGTAAATATACTAATTATGTATGGGTTTCTATAAATAGTGAATAGCTTGAAACTGAACAAGCAAACTAAAAATGCAATAATTAATCTGGTAATTATGCATTTATAACTAAGGCATATATATTTAGACTGTCGTGTGATTGCATTTTTAGGTCATTAAAATATCAAAATAGGTCATTAAAACCCCTAGAAACCTGAAAAATATTGCTCTTAGCTTTGCAATGAAGGAGATTTCTAGTGTTAAGATGATGATATCTTGCATATGCTTGGTCAAATTCATTATTACAAAGCTTAGAAAGCACGGATCAAAGTTAATAACTTCGTGCATCTGCTTGTCACCGTGGTAGGATAGGTTTTATGAGTTGAGTAGTTTATATCTCTGCTCAGTACGTATTATATGTTAATAAATAGTAGGATTGATGTGTAAGACTTCGTGCATTGAATGATTCATGATTTAATCCCTAGAAAGAAGCCTTAAAAATAAATTAGGGTTGAGTATGGTCGTAATTCTTACACTAACCTAGTACAACTCAAGAAACATCTTTGTACTTAACCTAGGATGGTCCAAAATGGTTAATTTGTGTTTCAATGATTTAGGGTCACTTAAATAGTTCCCATAGGTACCTTAATTGATTAAATTATCCAATTAATTAATTAATTTAAATGGACCAAATGAAGTTCTTAGGAAAAGTTTTAGATTTGACCAAGTATTGTGTTTTCTAGTTCTAGTCAATCTAGGAGGGAATTTTTATTAATTAGTTAATTAAATTTATTTAATTAAGTTATTAAAACCTAATTTTATTGAGTCAATATCATTTCTTAAACCTAGAAATCATGTTCAAACTCATAAACGAAAAGGACACAAAACAGTAAGCAATAAACACAAGAAAAAGGCAGAATATTTATCGATTTCTCTAGGGCGATTTCAAGTTTTTGTTCGAGGTGGCGTTCATATATTAAGTTATAAATAAGGTATGTGTTTATCTCCTGTACTTATTTCTCCAAGAGAAATTTCTTTCTAATGATTCAAATATCTTTAAAACTAGGGTTGTTCCCATGTTCTCGTTGAACTCCTTTGTCCTTAGTATCCTTTTAGATTCCATGTTGAGTAGTTTAGAGATCATGTAATTGGTATGTGGTTCTAGCTGATCTTATGTGTAATGTTCTTAAAAAATTAATTTCAATTAAACTATGAAGATGTGATCATATAAAGTTAAGTTCTTAAAATAGGAATCATGAATCGACGATGTGTTAGTTACACCCATAATTATTTTAAGTGTTGATGTGTTTGTCCGAATGTTGCGTGGCTGTTATTGTGATGTTAGGAAGGTGTAAAATTCATCAAATATTTGTATGATTCAGTCCAATATGTCTTTAAAACATTACCCTAAAGTCATGAACCAAGATTGATTAAGAGAATGATACTATGTTAAGATGTGTCCGAAACTGTTATGTGTGAGATGATTATGATTTGTTAAGCATACCTACTATAAATGTGACTTGTTGATGATGTTGTGTTTGTTTAATGATCATATTATGTTGTTCAAGATGTTTAAAAATGTTATGCCTAAAGTTATGTCATAAGGTTGGCTAAAAAGATCTTCATGAAATCATAATTTGAGTGATTGTTTTGCTTATACCAATAATATAGCTAACAATACATTGTCCAAAAAGGATGCATGCAAATGGCTATAATATTATGTTACATAGTTAAAAGATTGGTTAATGAACAATATACATATCCCACCAAGAATGAAAGAAAGTAAAATTTTCCTATGCCAGCATAGATGATTATGTAATCTATGCCCAAACGTTTATGCCAATACTAATCATATGCCATTATCGTATAGTAAGAGTATAAAATATACTATAACCACTTCTAAAGTAATTCAATGAATCCATAACCAAGGGCATGCCATTCATTGGGAAAACTCCAAACATGCTCTAAAAGATTGAACTATGAACATATGTAACTCATTTAAAGAAGTGCTCATCGTCCATAAACGATGAAATGAAGATACTATACTAATGTAAAGAAGTAACGTGATTTATAACATAATAAAAGGGTTCTAAATTAAGTAAGTGACCAGAATGGGGTGTTAAAGGAAGTAAGACAAGTCTTACTTACACCTAAGCTACTATGATAAAAGAATACTCACGAATGAAGGTGTTAGAATGTGCGAGACTAGTCACATTAACACCTAAGGATGATATGTAAGGACAATTCACATTTCATCAATGTGAAGTAACGATGATATGTAAGGACAATTCACATTTCATCAATGGAAAGTAAGGATTATATGTAAG
Organism: Solanum lycopersicum; assembly: GCF_036512215.1. NCBI lineage: Eukaryota > Viridiplantae > Streptophyta > Magnoliopsida > Solanales > Solanaceae > Solanum > Solanum lycopersicum. Next base: position 51,813,914 of record NC_090811.1, read on the forward strand.
GACAATTCCCATTTAATCAATGTAAAGTAAGTATGTTATGTAAAGTTAATTCACATTTCATCAATGTAAAGTAAGGATGACAAGTCATCAAAAGAGTAAGTAAATCTCAATCTAGAAGCAAGACTCGATAATTCTTAAGTCAACACTACAAGATAAACAAGAAATGAATATTCACGTAATAAGGGGAGTAATTATGTTAATCTGTGATGCTAATGAAATTGGTGAAATCATGATAGGAGGCTAATGTGAAAGATGATATCAATCTCAAATGAGCCTAAGTAAATGTTATCAAAATGTAATCACCTATCAGAATGTAAAGTTAATGAAGAGACCAGTCTCTATTAACACTCTAATGAAAGTATTGAAGTTAATGCACACTTAATATTAATAATGAGATGAGAAATCATCTAATAAGCTATGATGTCCTTATGCTAGAAGCTAGCTTCCATGTTGTATGAGTTGAATGTAATGGAACTTTAGACTGAGCATCGATAGGCTAGCTATGAGCGGTGATGCCTTATTTCGGAATGGATAAAGGTTCACGTAACTCTCATGAGATGATACCGTCCGGCAAGCCAGGAATGGATCTCCTTATATCTTCTAGTCTTTGAACCTATACTGGCAATTTAGGGATCTAGCACGGTTCGAATCCCTATATACACTAGCTTCTTCGGGTCAAATAACATGATCTATGTCAGTTAAGGTTAAAGTTCCCAAATAAAAAATAAGGCCATCTTCAAAGTTTACAAGATAATGAAATGAACGAAACCGAAGTTGTTCGTGCAAGAAAATCAGGAGGTGAAATCAGATTCAAGTAATGACATTAGGTCATTCTTGGTCATTGCACTTCATGATCCCGATGAGAGTCTTAAACTTCATCCTAGGTATAGCTGGTGTTTACAGAAGTCTAAGAATGAATAAAATAAATAATGTGAAGTGCGAATGAACGAATGAAGCAGACTCTATGTTTGCTAAAGAAGGCTCTCGGGTTGAGCTCCGATATGTTGGGCCCTCAGTTGAGATGTATTATGCTATATCAATGATTCCAAAGTCTCGTGCATATGAAATGTATAATATATAAAACATGAATGTAATGAAAACAATGGTCAACGATGCCTAAAATAAGCCTCTAAACTGTATTTGAAATACTAGGACGAGCCCTATCTTAATTTAGCAAAAACTGAAACTAAATGAATAAAGATTGAAATGATAGTCATGACTGCTGTCCTCAAAAAATGAGGAGTCACCACTAAATTTGTTAAACTGAAGATCGATAATTGATCTGTGAGTGATCTGGATGCTGAGAACCTGAACCTACATCACGAGAAGATGTAGCACACGTATGTTCCAGTACTTGAAAGGTACTAAGCATGTAAGATAGAGTAAAACTAAAATAAAATATAACTGAACAAGCACAAAAGCAAGTATAATAATCTTACATGATAAACTGAATTCTGAGCTAACTGGATGCAATGACCAATTTAAAACATGTTGAAATTGAATACTGAATATACTTATAAATGGTCAACGCAGATAGTCTGAATGAACTGTGGGAACTACTAATAACCGATAAAAAACCACATGAGCTAAATGTCGATTCTTATGTATACGCCCCATCACGAGGACCCAACATACCGTGCCAAAGGTATAAATACAGGGTGGCATGATCACTAAACTGATTGCCCATAGAGGGGACTTACAACCTACTTTTCTAGTAGTTATGGGACTATTTGGGTACGTTGAATCCTAGTCCAACTCGGTATTATGCGACTTCTAATGAATTATGTAAATATACTGATTATGTATGAGTTTCTATAAATAGTGAATAGCTCGAAATTGAACATGCAAACTAAAAATGCAATAATTAATCTGGTAATTATGCATTTATAACTGAGGCATGTATATCTAGACTGTCCTAAATATCTTTTATAGCATGTTTGATTAAAATATCGAAATAGGTCATTAAAAACCCTAGAAACCTGTGAAATATTGCTCTTAGCTTTGCAGTGAAGGAGATTTCTAGCGTTAAGATGATGATATTTTGCATATGCTTGGTCAAATTCATCATCAGAAAGCTTAGAAAACACAGATCAAATTTAATAACTTCGTGCATCTGCTTGGCACCCTGGTAGGATAGGTTTTATGAGTTGAGTGGTTTATATCTCTGCTCAGTACGTATTATATGTTAATCAATAGTAGGATTGATGTGTAAGCCTTCGTGCATTGAATGATTTATGATTTAAGCCCTAGAAAGAAGACTTAAAAATAAATTAGGGTAGAGTATGGTCGAATTATGGTTTGTTGAAATGCGTGTAGTTGATAACTGTGATTCTATGATGTTGCAATGTATTTTCTTTGTGGTCTTATAATGTTGCATTAGTGATTCACACTTGTTGTAAATGAGATAGATGAATAATTATATGTCATGAAATAGTTCATGATTGTATAATTATTGAGAATATACTTGTGCGTGCGACTATAGTTTGTTTATTGATCAGATTACAACGTTTTTGCATAACAAACGGGTATCGAATTGCCACGTTTTTGCATAAAACATGGATCATATTCCCATAATTTGGCATAACTAAATAGGATTGGATTTCCACATTTTGGCATAACAAAGAAGGACCGTGTTCCCACATTTCGATATAACTATGGGATTGGGTACCACGTTCCTGTGGACTTTTAATTTGGGTTTGGGTTCCATGAGAGGACAACCTACTTGACATGATTGGAATATTGGAGAATTTCTCTTCATGTTGATGTTATTCTATTTGTTCTATATCTTAATGTTATTATATTGTTTTGTTGAATCGTACAAGTTGCACTTATTGGTTATATTTTGTGATTGTTTATGTTGGATTTTCCTTGTAATAAAGCGGAAACCTATGGTAATATGGAAGGGAAAATGCTTCAAGTGATAAGTAATGGATAACGATAGGTTGCCGTGTGTTGTAATTGTAAAAGGGAAGTAGACGTAGCAAATGTGATGAAATATGCTTAGTTAGGTTTTAACTTGGGTTTAGAGATTAGGCTTAATGTTTAGAAAGTTATGTAGTGTACAATGTGACCATGATTGAATAATGTGACAGGAACGTAAGAGAGTGGGAAACATTTAGTTGAAGTGCTTGTTGGTGGATTTGGGGGTTTCGTTAATGTGCTAGTATGTTTAGGATATGACATTTAATCGGGTAAGTAAGTTGTTACCAAGGTTGTTAGAAATCAGAGTACTGGTGTAGATGGAAGGTATTCGAAGAAGACCCAAATCTTGAGATGCGAGAGGTTTAATTCATGATCTTACTAGTTTATATCTTATGTTATGTGGTAGACATCGGGTTAATCGATGATACCTACCAGTACGCGTGGTTGTACTGATAGTAGTCTAGCTATATCTTTTGACATTGTTTGTATGAAGGATTGGTGACATTTCACTAGGTGAAGATAAAGAAATTGCATGTTGTTGATGAAGAGAGGGTAGAACTAGTTGCATACGAACTAAAGGGTATCACTATAGTCTGCTTTGACCAATGTAAAAAGGAATAGGGTTGAGGATAATAATGAGTTGGTTGCATTTGAGAATGCTCTTATGGGATATTTCCTTCCGCATGAGTTGTGATAGGCAAATATTAGGGAATTTCTAACCCTTATTTCAGAGTCTATGAGTGTTCATGACTACGTTCTGATGTTTGCTCCAGAGGTGGTTGCCTACATGAGAGCAAGATTAGATTATTTATTGCTGGATTGTCTGGACAACATAGAAAGGAAGGCAAGGCAAAAATGTTGATAAGGAATATGGACTTAGTAAGGCTAATGATCCATGTGCAACAAGTTGAGGAGGATAAGCTGAAGGATAGAGAAGAGTTTCATAATAGGACGGCTAAGACCTCAGGCAACGAGTTCAGGAAGCAAAATATTAGTTCGAATTTTCCTTCCAATAGAAATAGAAAGACCTTGCCCCACCATTTGCTAGTGCCCTTACACCGAGAAACAAAGGTGGGCATAAAATTTGGAGTTCAAAGACCTTTAGATATAAATGCACCAAGTCTTAAGGTACTGAGGTGCAAGGAGGTAACTAGGCTCCTACATGTTCTAGGTGTGGCGTAGCCCACCTAGGTATTTGTCTTTAGGGCTCTAGGGGGTTTTCAAGTGTGGTGAGACTGACATTTCATGCGAGAGTGTCAAGAGAACATGCAAGGGAATGGTATTTGCGAGGGAATAAACCGATTGTATAATATAAAAAATCTCCAGGAGCAAGAGGATTTGCCATATGTCGTCAGTTGTATGATACAAGTCTTTGAATTTACTATTTAGGCTTTTCTAGACGCAGATGTTAGTTATCTTTTATATATTTCATGAATTCATATGCTATTCCTGGGCAACTTAGTGAACCATTCACTATTTCCACACTTGTTGGAAAGTCCATTCATGAGGAGGGAGTCTATTGTGATTGTCCCATTTTTCTTAATCGCGAGACTACCATGGATGATATAATTGAGTTAGACATGGTACAATTTGAATTCATTCTTGGTATGGAATGATTTAATGCCTATTATGTATCAATAGATTCAACACTCGAGTTGTCAAGTTTAACTTTCCAGTGAACCAGTTTTAAAATAGAAAAGCAATTCAATAGTGCCTATGGGTAGTTCGATTTCATACCTTAAGGCAAAGAAGTTAGTTTCCAAGGGACGTGTCAATCACTTAGTTCATAATTACTCAAGTGTTGAGATACCTCATATTATGTAAGTTCCAGTTTAAGATCTAAAAGACTTTCCAGAAGTCGTTCTTCATGATTTATCCAGAGTCCCTCTTGAGAGAGAAAGATATCATTCCAGATACTCGTCTTGATCTCTCTTCCTCTATATAGAATGGTGCAGTAGAGTTGAAAGAGAAGTTGAAGGAACTTATAGAGAAGGGTTTTATTTGACTAAATTAACTTAGGTGGCAGTTACCTATCAATGGTTTAAAACTCAGACGAAAACTTTCCAATAGAATTGACTACTAGCAGTTTTGACTTTACCGAAAAGTACTCAAGTTTTTGTTATGTATTGTGATGCCTCTAGAGTTTGTTTTGATTGTGCGTTAATAAAGAATGGTAAAGTTATAGCTTATGCCTATACAAAGTTTAAAGTTCATGAGAAAATTACCCCACCCATGACTTAGAGTTGATTATTGTAGTATTTCCTTCGAAAGATGTCGTCATTATTTTTATGGTGTTCATGTGGAAGTATTCAACAATCACAAGAGTTTTCGGCACGTGCTTAATTATAAAGATCTTAATCTCAGGCAATGGAGGTTGTCTATGGGTAGTATCGCCCATTTGAGGAAGGTAAGAAAGAGTTAGCAAAACAGTTGTATAGATTTGCATGATTAAGAGATTGATTAATAAATTACATATAAGGAGGAGGAGGAGTGAAGAATGAGTCTAAATTATTATTAGTGTCAGAAGTAAATGGCAAGAAAGACCAAGATACTATCTTCTTATATTAAAGGAATCTGTTCAGAAGCTAAAATTGATGACTTTTGAACAAGGGGAGATTGTGTATTGATATATCAAGGTAGGTTGTGTATATCAATGGTATATGATTGAATCACTTCAAAGTTTCACCCATGAATCGTGTTATGCGATTTTATAAGACGGGAAATCAGTTTGTAGAAAAGCTAATTGAAACTAAGGAGGATAGGAAAAAGAGATACCCAAATCTCTTTAAATCTGGAGAAGTCCCAAATTGAGGTACTAATTCTTTTCTTGGCATTGGTATTGAGTTAGCATGCTGTGTTTATATTTTGTTGGGTGTATGAGTTGAATGTAAGATGTTACACTATAAGCCTAGTAAGAAGTAATCTCATTCGAGTACAAATGTTCCCAAGGGGGAGATATTGTAACATCTCGTAAATTGAGATAGCTTGGAAGAAGCTTAGAAGTTGAAATAGTCACTTTTGAAAAAAAATCTGGATATTTTCTTAAGTTGGGGAAAAGTGACTTTTTTGTCAACTTCAAACAGCCATAACCCCTAGCTCAGGATGAGTTACAGGTAGTTCTTGAATCCCTTTGAAAGATCTTTCCAACGCGTCGATTTTGCGTGATTTCTAATTCGTATGAGTGAGTTATGCCATTTGAAAGTTGGGTTGTTTGATTAAGGATAATCCAATACGAATTTGGGAAGGGAAAATGTGTTTTCCTTACCCAATTATTTTATTTTGTTTTTGGGTAGTAAATAGAGGTTTAAACTTTTCTTATTCAGTTCACGCTTTTAAAAAACAAGTTAGGGTTTTGAGAGGTGAAAATAAGAGGATAAAAGAGGAGAAAGGAGAAAAGGAAGCAAGAACGTTCAAGATCGTCAAAGTTTGGCTTGTGGAATTCGTCGGGGGTGATCCCTAAAAAGGTATGTGTGCTTTGTTTTTGGGTTAGTTTAAATACAAACAAATTTGTTTAATTCCGCATGTTTTGAGTAAATTGAATGATGAACATTGAAGTTCTTGGAGAATAATGGTTGATTTCTTGTTTGTTAAGTTAAGTATGCTTTTAATGATTGAATTTGTGTTTACGGGTTGTTTTTTGAGTCTAATGTATTGTGTATTTTGGTTACTAGTGATTCTATGTATTTTGGGAAATATCCATGGAATTTTAAAAGATTTAGAGATGAAATCGGAGAAGAAAAGTCAAAACGTGCGTCCGTAGGGTCTTGGAGCGACGAGCCTCTCATAGTCTCACCGCACAGTTTTCGTCTGTAGGTCCTTGGGGCGGCGCACCCACCAGAGTATCCCATCATAGGGTCTGAAGTTTGGGGCATGCGCCCAATGCCTCTTAGAATGCCAAGGACGCCAGTTCACCCCATTCACTCGCCAACGTTTCGTACTAGTTCCTTAGTGATGTACCTATATTTCCTAGTTGATTCAAACATTCTAAGGAGTTATGTACCTATATTTCCTAGTTGATTCCAACACTCTAAGGTACGTCTTAACATCATGAAATCATCCATAAACATGAGATCATGAACCATGAACCCATAATCCAATTCAAGGAAAGTTAATATCAATGTCTAAGAAGCTAAGTGTTCAGTCTAAAGGTTAAGAAGTAAGACAACACAATGTTTCTCAAAGTTCGAAGAGTCTTATTTAAACGTTTTAACTTCATTTAAGGATCAAATTTCAAGTTAAATAAATAATAAAAGTTGAAGTCTTTTCTTCAAAGAAGGATAAGGAAACCAATATTTCCCTAAAGAGTTGAGGCACATCTTTTAAAGAAATATAAGGGAGCTAAGCATTTCCCGATGAGGTTTTTTCAAGACTCAAGTCTCAAGCTAAGTAAAGAGTAAAGAGTAAGGAGTTAAGTTAAATTTATCTTCATCAAAATTATAGGGGGACTAAGCATCCTGAAATAGATTTTACCATTTAAACAAATAACGAAACTAATTTTCCAAAGAGCTTTCGCGCTAGTTTTTAGAAAAGAGTTATAAATTTTATAAAATGATGAAAGCAGGGAAACTAAGATTTCCATGATAGGATTTGAGATAAGTTTTTGAGAACTTATCTCTAATCATAGGAAAAGTTATTTTAAAAACATACAAGATAAGTATATTTTTGGGAGTATTATTGAGCACCCATGTGAGGATGTGAGTTTCATATAAATTCAAGCCTCCATGAAAATTATGTAGCCATAATGTGTAGAAAAGAGTCATACTTTTTAGATGAATATTTTCACAGTTTAATAGTGGATTCATAAGGTAGTTCAATTCCTATACTCCGGGAAGGTTAAGATGGTCCTTTGCACAGTGAGGTAAAATGTTGTATCATCACAAAAATTATTAAGTGATGGTTATCGGTTAATGAAACTCTTACAACAGTAATTGCATGGTTCCTCAAGAGGTTTGGATTAGTATGAATATGGGTATGAGACTTCATTCATGCATTGCACAAGTAGACTTTGTGAGGAAGCATGATATGTCCTTTTTTATGAATTTGACTTTACATCACTTTATTTTGTATTTTACATACATCTCGAAGTTAACTGTATCTTTCCATATACAGAGTTGAAAACCATGTTTTAAACAACTTTAATTTATATTGCACCTGCCTTTAAATTGATATATAATGAAATGAGTAAGTTATTCATGAGGTGGCAGAGCCCATGTAAGTGTTCCTCCTTACACCTTTCAAGCTTAAGTAGTCGTTTAGCATTACAATTTACAAACTCGTACATTCAATGTATTGATACTGGTTGGCCTGTATCATCTTATGATGGAGACGCTGGTAACAAGGATTAGCATCCAGCGCCTCGTTGATCAAACTTAAGCATTCAGACTCAATGGTGAGCCCTCCTTGCATTCCGGAGGACACTTTAATTGATTTTTGTATTTCCTTTATAGAATGTTGTTGGGGTTTTCCCAACATTCATATTACTAGGTCGAGGCTTTATAGACAAATATATAGTCAGATAATCAGTTTGGGTCTCTCTTTATTTATAAACATAAATATTGTTTTGATACTTACGTGTCATTTTTGCCATGACTATTATATTCAAGTATTTCCTTTATAGAATGTTGTGGGATTTGTCCCAACATTCATCTTAGTAGTAGTAGAGGCTTCAAAGACAAATATATAGTCAGACAATCAGTTTTGGGTCTCTCTTTATTTTCAAACATATATATTTATTTGACACTTGAGTGTCATTTTTGCCAAGACTATTATTTGAAGTATTTCTCATGAGAATGTTTCCATCTTTACAATTGAGTTAAGTTAAATCTCCCACTGAGTATAATCCAGGTAAAGGGTTCGCACAAGGCAGGAATAGTTGTTGGGTGTCGGCCATGTCTAGGGTGTAAGCTTCTGGCGTTACACAAGTTGCCATAAATAGGAAACTTTAGTCTTTAAAAAATTCAAAAATATTAAATGATTGTACACACTTCTCAACTACACTGACTAACTACGAATTCTCTAAATGACAATGATTGAAGTCCGGAAAAAGTGTAGGGGCAGGTGACCCTTTCATATTTCGGGCGCGGGGCACTAGACCCTAACATCAGATGTTTTATTATATAGAACTGAAATTGTGCTTCCCCATCCCGTTGGGCACGCTACGCCAGCCTCTCCCCAGGAAATGTTTCGAAAAATTTCAACTCTTGTTTTCTCACACTAAATCATTTTAAATCCGTTTTTTTCTCAAGTTTTCAATATATTCAATTATCTAACCTAAGTACACTCTAATACCCTTACAAAAAATATTCTAACGAATTACTTTTTTCTAAAGATATCATCAATACCCTAACAAGAAAAGATCTATAATGAACCTCAAGAACAGCTATCAAAAACTTGAATCCTTAAACTTTTTGAGAATAAAATACTTTAACAATAATATGCTCGCGTGTGGGTGAGCAAACCAAACCCTATGGAAGCAGACATACCTCTTTTGGATTAAACCCATGGCGAAATTCTGCAACAAGAGACAAGAATCTCACGGAACGCTTGATCCTCTCCTCTTCTCTCCTCTTTTCTCAATTTTTCTCTTCTTTTCTATTCGTGAACTCTCAACTAAAATTCTAGGCGTTTATTAGAATTATAAAACTAAACTTAAAAGGATTAGACTCTAAAAATCTTACTAAAAAGGAATTAAATCTTATTGGGTAAGGAAAATAAAAAAATACCCCTCAATATTTTTTGGTTAACTTTCCTTAACTGGACAACCTAATTTGAAAAGGCCATATATCACTTATCTAAACATGAAACTTAACAAAAAAGGAGGATTTGGAAAGATGATTGAAATATCTTTCCTAAGTTATCTTTTAGAACACCTAAATCATCCTATGATAAGAGTTATGGTTGTTTTAAGTTAACCTAAATCCCATACTTCACATTAACTCTCCAAATTTACGATTTTTTTATTTTTTAGAACTCAAAGTGATAGATCTAGTTCTCTGAACTTAATGCTAAAGAAATTTTATATTCCTTGGCAAAACCTTACATATTAGAAAGGATGGTTCAAGTCTTAGCTCAAATTTCCGGGGTGTTATACTTCTGTCAATTTTAAGGACCTAATATACTTATAGATTTATTAAAAGTTATATGTGAATATTACAAGGATCAAAATTGGATAACATCCCAACAAAAATTTTATTTTTCCTTTTATGCAACAACATGGTTGTTAGGGTTAATTTAAATTTCAAACGGGCTGGAAGGTGGGAGTTTATTCTATTTTTAGTTTCAATCTTGTTGCTAAATGTCTTTTTAGTCGTCGAAACGTGAATAAAATATTTGACCGACTATTTTGGATAGGAAGTTTAATTTTTAGATAGACAACTCAAGATTTTATTTTCTTAATGTATGACTCTTTTGTATTATTTTTGAGTATTTCAGCATCTACTTTTTCTAGAAATTTGGATCGGAACTTGTAGAATGTCTTAAAATAATATAACTTATATAGTCAAATGTATAGTATTGTTATTTATAATCTTTGACTTACACTTCAACAAAAGAAAGTTTAATTTTACTAATTATTAATTATAGCGGTGAAGTGTTAAGTACTATCTCGAGTTCAAAATTCTCTAGATATGAAGTCTTCATGTTTATAAAGTGTTTTTATTCCCAATGTCAAACTTTAAAACATGATTTCATATTTAGTTGGAGCATAAATCACCTTTGTAAAAAATCGGTGTAAAACATAAACGAAAAATTCATTTTTGAAAGGAGTGGAAAGGAACAAGTAATTTCTCGGGCGATTATTTTAATATCCATATATTCATTTACGCCAAAGTCACTTAACTGTGTATTAACATAAAAACACCATTTCAAATAGAATAACATAAAAATCACATGTCGGAAGATTCAAGTCAAATGAGTATAGATTTTGTTACTTTATTTTTGTTGGACAAATATATACAAAATATTCCGGACACTACAAAACATATTAACAAAAAATTTTTTTGGTACTTTAATTTTTAAACTAAACTCCAAAAGTATAATATTTAGAGAAAAAAAAGCCCGACTAAAAATAATTAAGTAAGAGGGATATATTGTGTTGAATTTTTTGTAAGACACCGTTGGATGGATCGTTGTATTCTCTATTATTACAATGTGTGATACATAATAAATATTGAATGATTAAACTACAAGAAAAGTAGACTACGAGGTAGAGCTACTATAAAAAGATATTACACAGTATAAATAAAATCATTAAATTATAAGACGAATAAGTAGAAATGTTAAAATTATGACACACGGATACAAAATTCCTCATTTTACATAAATTGAACATGTGTCATTATATAATGATTAATTTAATAGTTATATTATAAAATAAAATTAATTAACTATCAAAAACCACGTGATATTTAAACTAATAATATAATACATTATACGACAACAACTATCCAAATTAAATAAATACGTCAATTTTTATGATTTATTTGGTCTAATTCGCTTAAATTTATTACAAATTATATAATTACATATTTATTATTTTAACCCAAAGTATAAATATGGACCAAACTTATGTTTCCCAACTAATGACAAGGAATTCAAGAAAATTCAATCCCAATAAGATGATGCCATGTGTTTAAATAATGTGGCAACTATGAGTAAAAATAACAACGAATCAAAAGTTGCCAAGTGTTGTAAAAGGTGTGTCTTTGCCAATTACAAGCAATTTTTTTCAATATATATATATATATATATATATATATATATATAGAGAGAGAGAGAGAGAGAGAGATATGCATCATAACAACATTGTCTCTATTACAAAAAATGAAACAACACATTGAAAACTTGAAATATTCCTTCTTGTTTAAAAATTCAATATAATTTTACACAATGATTATTGTTAGATTGTTAGAGAACCAACTATATGTGCTTCCTTTCATAAAACATCTAAGGTGGAGATTTTAGTGAGTCCAACAGAACGGAAAGATCTAGCCTTACCATATATGTATTTGCCGATTAGTTTTCAATAGATGTCTTAATATCGTATCAAAATATGTCATTTTCAAGTAAAAGAGTACTGAACCAACAGTCTCCTTATTTGTTACTATATATCAAGTACTATTGTAAACTTTTTATTTTGTCCATATTCAGAACATCTACTAGAAAATGGTTTGCTAGATCTGTGGGAAGTTTAGATTTTTCCGTTCCTAATGCTCCCATAACTTTCACAACCTCTTCAGGGGATTTTCACTCAAGAGCGTATTCACATAAGTGGCTGTCATATAATATTTCACTGCATAATAACACACAATGTTGCTCAGATTCGGGTGCAGACGTTCCATAAAACTGCAGATCTAGAGGTCAGATCCTCTGTGAATTTTTTAAAAAACATTTGTTGATATGGATCTTTTTTGGATAAGGGTGAGGTAATTAGGCTAAAACTGATTCAAGTATCTAATATAGAGTTATGAAAAAATTATGAGTTATTATGCAAACCGATGTTGACAGTTTTGGAGAAGAGGACAGTGTTCTCACAAAAAACCACAGAGATTTAGACTTGAAATTTTACTCTTGACATTCATTGGAGCTTCGCTAGAGCTCACCAGAGGTTATTTTTTTTTTATGGTGGTTAATTCCTCTTTCTCGTTGCTCTGGAAAAGGTAAACTCTTTCGTTGCTACTTTTTGTTCTATATATGTTTGTAACTAGGTTATTTGCTTCCTTGTAGATTAGATTTATTCCTGACTACTATCTGTAGTGATTTCATTCTATAGTTTAGCTTATAGAGTAATTTATGATCTCGCTAGTATGAGTTATTATGTTTCTCTTGTTGTTATGAAGAATTAAATGTGTCTTGATCCATGTATAAGATTTTCTCTTTTTTTCTGCAGTGGTTTTGATCTTAACTCAGTTCTTATCTCTTTTATATGATATAATATTGCTCTAGGTGGGTTTAGATTGTAGATGATAGTATGTCTTTTTAATGACCCTATAGGTCATTTTCATTATTTTTTTAACATTTTATTATTTTGAGCATTCATGTAGTTACATTTATGACTTCATGGGGCTGAAAATTCGATCATCATGTCATTCATTTGGATTTCATGCAAGTTAACATATTTTGGAGCCTTTCTAATTTGACGGTTGAATTCATTCAAATGTTTAGAAAGACAGTCTAAAAATTCAATTATGATGGTTTCATTATCTCTTGAAGGACCATCTTTGCTATGGGCATGGTTTGTTTTGGCCTTGGGACTTCTGGTGATAGTTTGTGTCATTATGTTTCCGATCTAGATGTGTTATTGACCCAAAATTTTAACGTTATTTTCTTATTTCTATTCTTTATTTCCTGGGTACTTTAGTACTCATGTTTATTGAATTTTCCTATTCTTTCCTTATTACATGGTGTTTACACTTTTACTATCTTTTGAGTTCAGTCGGTCATTTCCTAATAATTAAGTTTTTGGGTACTCAAACTACACTTATCCCCCCTGCAGATTGCAGTTAAGTTATCAACATTGATTTTTATTCTTACGGAGAATCTTTAAATGTCGAAGATTAGATTGAGCTCATGTCGTCTGTAGCTACCAGTTTACGTTTGTTTTTGCTAAGATTAGTCTTTAGATTGTATTTAGCTAGAACCTGTACTTGTGTTGTAACTGTGAAAGCCTTGTATCATATTTCAGATAAAATGATTAATTCTAATTGATTTTCATTCTTTTATGCTTTTTTGAATTATCTTTTTCCTTGATCTATGCTCGTACTTATTATTGTTTTCTTTCACTTGATAGTTTGTTGCTTATGCCTGCGGGCTACTGATTAGGATTAACTACAAGCGCGGTATAGTAGGTACCCTCATGACCTGAGAAATTAAAGCGTGAAATCTATAAATCATGTTTATTTTAGTTTCCTTCTTTGCCTCTTTAAATTGGTTATTGCTTGTATTGGTGTCTTTACTGTCCAGTTCATTGTGTTCAACTGTTGTGAGTTAATTCCTTTGTTTCATTGTTCACTCCCATATTTTATAGTTGCTTGTGTATCTTTAAATAATTTTTATTTCCTATTATTTACCATACTTGTGCATGAATTACTTCCACTCGACTCCCTATTTTCCCTTAGCATTTCAATGTTGGGCAACGGAGGCCCAAGTTCTTTTGATTGAGTCTGCTTGCCTCGACTTTAAGTTTGAAAAGGAAGCTAACATGAAAGTTTCAAAAAGCTAATATTTTGGGTGTAAGGCATAGAAATTTAAAGCTTCAAATTAAATAGGTGAAGATACAAAAAAGTTGTGTCTTGAATATGGGTTCTATTATAAACCGTCTTTCACCCTATTTCTTCATTTTCGAATGTAGTAATTATTTCCATGGTATATGTTAGTCATATTTATTTTTATTGCAAGTTAGTTTACGATTATGTTTATTTGATTTGAATTCTATTGGTTTAACTTGAATAAATCCTCTAGTAAACTTGTCATATGTGGGTCTCAAAGTCTCATTACTTTTTCAAATTATTTCACTTATCAATTTTGCGTGATTATCATTTCTTGTTCATCACCTTTTCACTTTCTGAAAAATGAACTCAAAGATTATTGAAGTAATTGATTCAAGTTTTTCTTATATTGACTTTTAAATAAAAATAAAAATACATCTAGTTTTATTCAAACAAATGATTCTCGGGATAACCACATATTGTTAGCATACATTTCAAGGGCTAACAATTGTAAGGATTTTATTAATTTACATTGTGAAAACATAAAAAATGTAAGCATTTAGAAATATGTTCAATTAATTCAGAATCATAGAACTATATTGTTTTCAGATAAATCTATTACAATGATAATTCAGTGAATATTTCATACCATAATCAGACATAATGATTTTCAAGACTCTTGAATTTAATTGAGGGGAAGTCTTTTTCATTTCCTTATTCCGAAGTTGTTTCTCTCTCTCTCCTTATACTTTATGAATAGCTTTGTTGGATAAGACTTTGACCTTATGGCATAGAGAGGAACCTTTAAATAGAGTGTGTTTAACATCATTCCAACCTTTCCATCATGGTGAGTAGTGGAGATAATGGATAGTTGGAAGAGGTAATGGGTAAAGTGGAAGATTTAATAGTTAGTTGGAAAAACATCCCCACTTCTCTACTTCTCCAATTAGAATTAGAATTTAGTAAGTAAATAAATATTAAACCAAAATAATATTAATGTGAGTGGGGTATAAAAAACTAACATTCTCCCACTTGACACACGTAACATCATTTACTTAATGGTTTAATAGACATTTCAATTACAATGTGCACATATACTAAATCCAACATTATTTGTTGTTATTAAGTAAATCAACTAATTCGAGTCATGGCGGTTGCACACAACTTTATTTGTCATAGTCCCTTCCATGCACTACAATATTAGTCTATTGCCTAACAGAACTTTTAAAATACATAATTAGTCCACCATAATGCTTATAATATGTTTATCTAAAACAAAACCTGTCATCATCATTATCAACATAACGTATATAAGAGAAAACTGGTAATATTAGAAACAAAGATATAGCTGAGCTTAAAGTCAATCGCATAAACATAATATAGTATTTACATAAAGTCATTCATTGGTATTAATAAGACTCATTCTTTCAACATGTTCAACAAATTTTTTGGGAAGTAATCTTTTCCTCAAAGGATCATCAATCATAAGTTTGGTTCTAATGTGTTCAATTGTCACTTTATGTTTCTGGACTTCTTCCTTAACTGAAAGTTATTTCAATTCCATATGTTTGAAACCCTTAGAATACTTATTATTTTTAGACAAGAAGTTGTTACAGTATTATCGCAATAAACTTTTAGCAGCTTGGAAATAGTATCGACTAGTCCAAGTCCTAAAATAAAGTTCCGCAGCCATTATCCTGAACTGTGGCCTCAAAGCATGCCAAAAAATTTGTTTCCATAGTGGATGCAGCTATAACAGACTGCTTCGCACTCTTCAATTATATTGCTCCTCCAGCTAATAGGAATAAATATCCAAATATGGATTTGATTGTATCCACACAACCAACATAGTTGGAAGCTGAATATCCAATCACATCAAAATGATTAGATCTTCTCTAAGTGAGCATCTGATTTTTAGTTCCTTGCAAGTATCTCAACACTATCTTTGCAGCTGTCCAATGATCCATTCCTGGATTACTTTAATAATGACCCAACATTCCAATAACAAAACTAATGTCTGGTCTCGTACATGTTTGAGCACACATTATATCCCAAATAATTGATGCCTAAGGAACATCATTCATTTACTTGCGTTTCGATTCATTCTTTCGATATTGATTAAGTCTAAATTTATCTCCTTTCTGCATTACAGTGGGACTCGATGAGCATTTTTCCATTCTAAATCTCTTTAACGCTTTATTAATCTAGGCCTTCTGAGACAAACCGAATAATCATTGTGATCTATTTTGAAATATTTCAATCCAAATCACATAGGATTCCTCTCCCATTTGATCATTTTAAAGTTGTTAGATATATATCTCTTGGTATCATACAAAAAAACAAAAATCATTAGTAGCAATCAAGATGTAATCAACACACATGACTAATATAATAAACTTGCTCCCACTAACCTTCAGATATATACACTGATCAAAAGTGTTTTCCTTAAATACAAAATTTTTTATAGTTTCTTTGAACTTAATATATAATTGTCGTTAAGCTTGTTTAAGTCCGTACAATGAATTCTTCAGCTTACACACCATGTGTTCCTTTCCTTTAAAAGAGAACCCTTCAGGTTAATTCATATAAACTTCTTTCTCAAAATTTTCATTTAGAAAGTTTGTTTTCACATCCATTTGATGTAGCGCTAAGTCATAATGAGCTACTAAAGCCATTATAATTCTGAGTGAATCTTTTCTAGAGACAGGTGAAAATGTTTTTTTATAGTTGATCCCATCTTTTAAAGTGAAACCTTTTGAAACAAGTTTCGCCTTGTGACTTTTGATGTTGCCAATTGAGTCACGTTTTGTCTTAAAGACCCGCTTACACCAAATCTTTTGCAACCTTCTGGTAATTCAACAAGGTCCATACTTAATTTTTTTCCATAGATTTCAAATCATCCTTCATAGCATTTATCCATCTTTCAAAATTATTACTTTCAATAGCTTGTGAAAATGAAACTGGATCATTATCAATTCCCAAGTCAATTTCTTACTCATGTAAACATACAAAATAGCCATCAGAAATAGCAAATCTCTTTTGTCTTTAACATTTTCTTAATGCCACTTCTTGTGGCGCATCTACTATAGGCTCATCAAATATCGCTTCATTGAGAGTAATAGGAGCATGAATTTGTTGCTCATGTTGATTGGTAGGTTGTGCAACAACTTTAGGATCAACATCTTTAAAAGAAGTAAAAGATAGAGAAACCCTTACCGTAACTTCTTTAATTTTCATTTTCCACTTTATGTGGTTCATAACTCCCACTAACTTCATCATTTTCAATGAAACTTACATTTCAACTATCATTGTACTGTAATTAGGACATTAAAATCTATACCCTTTTGATTTTTATTGATAATCAATGAAGAAAACATTGATTGTTCTTGAATCCAATTTCTTTTCTTGTGGGTTATAAACTCTAACTTCTGCCACACAACCCCAAACATGCAAGTGCCTTAAACTAGCTTTCATACCAGTCCATAGTTCAAAAGGAGTCTTTCGGACTGCTTTACTAGGAACACTATTAAGTAATTAAACGACAGTCCTTAAAGCATACATCCACAATGAAAAAGGAATAGATGAATTACTTAACATACTCCTAACAATGTCGATTAATGTACGATTACACCTTTCTTATACACTATTTCGTTGAGCTGTTCCAGCCAATGTGTATTGAGCATATATGCCATTCTTTTCGAGGAATTTAGCAAATCGACCTAGTGTTGTCCATTTTCATCATATCTTCCATAATATTCACCACTTTATATGACCTTATTATTTTAAGCTTGCTATTTTGTTGTCTTTCAACCTTAGTAATAAATACCTCTAAGACATTTATCGCTTGAGATTTTTCGTGCAACAAATAAACATATCCATAACATGAAAAATCATCAATAAAAGTGATAAAATATTCTTCTTTACTGAAAGATGAAATATCAAAAGGACCTTATATATGAGTGTGTATAATTTCAAGAAGTTGTGTGCTTGTTGTTGCTCCTCTCTTTGTGTGTCTTGTTTGTTTTCCTTTAATACAGTCCACACAAATGTTAAGGTCTATAAAATCCAAATTTGAAAGAATTGTTCATTCACCAAACATCGTTATATTCAAAATATTATGCAGAGTTAAGAGTGTTTTGGCAAATAGATTATCAAGATTTAATTTGTATAAGTTATCACAAATAGTACCTGTACCAATGACATAATTATGTTTAAAAAAACTAAAACATCCATTACGGAAATAAATGAGTATCAAGTCTTATACAACTTAGAAAAAGAAAATAAATTTCTAAAAAGAGAATGTACATAACAAGTTCAAGTAAAAATAAGTGGCACCCAGTATTAAAGATCAAACGGTAAATTCCTATAGCTTTATCTTGACCCTCCACTCTATTCCTCACATACACATTTCTTTCATTCTGGTTTATGGTTTATGTTGTAAGGAATGCCTTCATCGTTTTAGAAACATGAACAGTACAACCAGAGTCAATCCACAAATTATTGTAAGGAACTTCAGTTAGATTTGATTTGAAACATGTAAAATCACTACGCTCAACTTTCTTCTTAAGCGATGCCTTAAATTTGTGGAAATCATTCTTAAAGTGTCCAGATTTTTCACAGAAATGACACTTATCATTCTTGTTTTCCTTCTTATATACTTGAGAGGAGGACTCATTAACATTATGGTACTTCTGTTATCCTTTAGCATGTTTCTTTCCTTTATTTCCAACTCCTTGATGATTTACAAAGTTAATGGAGTGGTTTACTTGATTCTTGAGCCTTACTTCCTCCTAAACCAACATTTTGCTCAATTCATGCACGTTACATTTGTCTTTCATTGTGTTGTACGTAGTTCATTTGGAAAGGTCCATACTCAGACGGTAATGAGTTGATAATGAATTGTACAAGAAAATTTTGTTTCACTTCAATTCCCAAAGTCTTAAGCCTTGCTACCACGTGTAATTTCAATGACATGCTCATGCATAGTACATGAACCATCAAACTTCATGGTGATAAAAGTGCCCATTAGTGTCCCCGCAAGAGACTTATCAGCATTTTAAGAGGATTCTTCCACAAATTTCAAAAAATCTTTTGCATTTCAAGTTTTGGGAAGCGTAGTCTTAATGTTGCTCGCAATATTCATTGGCATAAACATTATGCCTAATATGTTAGATCTATCCCAGTGCTTTTAATGATACCTTTCTTTAGTACGACTAGTTTAAGTAATAGCGGTTGACTTCTAGGAGTAAAGTACAACATCCAGATCTAAAACTCTGAGATGGAATTTGATCTGTTCGCACCAATTTAGAAGTTAAGACCGTTAAAGCTCGTAATAGAGGCGGAGTGCAAATGAAGAGTAATTGCTGCAAATATAATATACTTATTTGTTAATACTTTGAGTTATGACTGTTAACTTACTATCAAATTCATAATTGGTTTAGAAATTCTTAATGTATATTGATGTCCTCCTTTGGTCGAAACTCAAAATAAAACTTCAGACATAGTGATGTTTATATGTGAATTTAACGTAATAAATAATTTTAATGTGTCAATCAATAATATTTATTATCTTTGGATAAATAAATAAAACTAATGACACATCTAAATTATCTCATTAATGTTTAACGGTTATAAAATGAAATACTCAAGCTCTGGGTGATCCGTTAATATCTTACAACCAAAAACATCAATATATTCATAAGTTATATTAGTTATAAGCATTAAAATAACGGATAAGTTAATATATGTTTACTCATTATTATTTTGAATTTATTTTCAGAGATTACACCACATTGATGATTAATTAATCTCATATGCACAATTTTAAAAGAAAAAACATCACGATAGTGAATACTTATTTCACTTAATACTACCTATTACCGTTTCAAATAACTAAAATATTAATTTTATGAAAAATCACTAGCTCTTAAACTAGACTCTTGATACCACATGTAAGGATCTTTTTAATTGATGATTGTGAAATCATAAACACTCTAAGTATTCAGAAATCCACTCAGTTAATTAAGAATCATAGAACTATATGATCTTCACATAATGTATTACAATGATATTTGAGTCAAGAATTCATACCTGAAACATCCATAGTGATTTTCAAGAATCTTGACTTGAATTGAGCGGAAATCTTTTGTGTTTCATTCTTCAGAAGTTGTTTCTCTATTTTGCCTTATACTTTATGAATAACTTTGATGGATAAGAAAATAAATTTATGGCAGAGAGAGTACCCTTTAAATGGAGTGTGTTTAACATCATTCAAACCTTTCCATCGTGGTGAATAGTGGAGATAATGGATAGATGGAAGATGTAATGGGTAAAGTGGAAGACTTTATAGTTAGTTTAACTAGCTTACCTACTGCCCCACTTATCCACTTCTCCAATGAGAACTAGAATTTAGTTAGTAATTATATCTTAAACAAAAATAATATTAATTGAGTGGGTCATAAAACTAAAAAAAGCTTGTTTATATGAAAATAGAAACCACGTTACTGTTCATTGGAATTCCAAAATATTTTCTATTTTAGACTTTATTGAGATTAACTGAAATGTTCCTGTTTTTTTATTTGTTATACATTTAAGGATATTTAATCCTAATTTATTTAGATGTATATTATTTGTACATAAAACCAAATAAATGAGGGTAACTTTTTATTATATTGAACTCCAATCTCAGAATAATAATTTTTTTATAGGGGATGCATGAAACCCGGAGTTCCTAATTCAGGCATAATTGGGTCAGTTATGTAACTACAAAGGCATGTTTATCCTATTTTAATCGTTCAAGGGTATTGTTAGACCAAAACATCCCAATAATTTAATGTTCTTTGTTTCCATTTTCGCTACTTTATTATTATTTTGCTAAGTACTTAATTTCCATCAATTTTAAGGACAAAATATACATTATAGATTTATTAAAAGATATATGTGAATAAATATCCTAACTCACCGACCAAATTGTTATTTTTCCTTTTATAATATAGCGTTGATGTTTGGGTGTAATTAATTGTTCTCTTCATTATAGAAAAGCCAATGTCGAAAATTTGTAGGCCAAAAAACATTTTGGTAATCAAGACTTGGACGAAATTGGAGTCAGTCAGGTAAGAGAAATCTTATAATAAATGAGTGATTTAGTAATTATTTTATTAGTGAGTATATAGCTAAGAAAATAATAAACATGTACAACTTTACGAAATTAAATTTGGTTGAGTAGATCTTCAGAAATTGATCTTAACGTGAATTGGTATCATCTAAGTGTCATGGGATCAAGGTATGTTGTGAAATGGGTGGGGGGTATGTAACTATTAAATCACTTCACTCGTTCTATGCAAGTCTCAATGGTGGGATTGTTCCCTCTAGGATAAGGCCCGCCATAGCGATTCATTTGCAAATAAAGTTAGAAAAATCACAAAAACACCATTTTTCTGCAAGTTTCATTTTTGAGCGGTAAGAGATGACCCCAGGCAAGTTCTTGAATGTTTCCACGTATTTTGGTGCTAAAATTAAGGTTTTCACTCCTTAATTCCTTTTAGATCTTTTGTATAGTAATATTTATGACTTGATGCAATTGGCAGTTCGATCATGAGGTCATTCGTTTGGATTTTGTTCAACTTTACGTAATATGGAGCCTCTGTACTTTGATGGTTGACTTAAATTAAAATTTCAGAAAGACAATCACAAAATGCACGAATGACAGTTCTATCATCTCTTGAAGGACCAATTTAGCCTAGGGGCATGGTTTGTTTGGTCCTCAGAACTTCGGGTGAAATTTGTATCATAAGGCTTCCGATCCAGGTGCGTTGTTGACTCTAATTTTTAGCCTTTGTTTCCTATTTCTATTATTTAGTTCTTGTCTACATTAGTATCTCTACCTTAGATAATTGTATTATGCTTTTCTTAATACTTGGTGTTTAAATTTTTGCTATCTTTTTAAGCTCAATCGGCCGTTTCCTGGTGCGTATTCTTTATGTTACTTAGGCTATAATTCTAACCTCTGTAGAGTGCAGTTAAGTCATCATCGTTGACTTTGAGTGGTCCGAGAAATCTTAGAATGTCTATGATTATGGTGAGCATCTGCATTTTACTTGTAACGACCCGAACCGTCATTGATTGGGAGGAATAAATTGCGGGAAACATCTGGGATAGTTTCCTATTGAGGGCGAGCCAAATGTCGATAGGGATATGGCGCCAATGCGGCATAAGTTGGCGCCAGAGCGGGATAGGCCAGGCACAATGTGATTTATGTGAAATCTTATTTTTTCCATCTTTCTTAAATATCAAAATAATTCGTAAAAACACTAGAAACCTGAGAAAAACAACTCCAAGCTTGGTAAGGAAGGAATTTTCTGGCGTGAGGATGATAATATCTTGCGGATTCTTGGCAAAATTAATTGTCACAAAACACGTAAAACAAGGACTGAAGTCAATAACTCCTTACAACTACTGGGCGCCCAGGTAGGCTAGGTTTTATGAGTTGAGTAGTTTAAATATGTACTCACTCCGTGATATATATGAATCAATAGTTGGACATTCCTGTAGGACTTCTTGCACCAAATGATTTATGATTTAAACCCTAGAAAAAAAATCCTTGGATGATAAATTAGGGTTCATTATGGTTGAATAATGGTTTGTACAGAGTGCGTGATGAGGAATCCTTTGTAGGTTATAATTGTGATTCTATTATGGTAAAATGTGTTGTTGTTGTCTCATAATGTTGCATATGATTCACACTTGTTAAAAATGAGATAAATGAATAATTATATGCCATGACATACTTCATGATTGTATAATTATTGAGAATATACTTGTGCGCGTGATTTTGGTGTGCTTATTGTTAGGATTTCCATGTTTCGGCATACAAAACTATGATTGGATTGACATATTCCAGCATAAAAGATGGATCATATTCCCACATTTTGTCATTACTAAATGGGATCGAATTTCAAGGTTTTTGCATGAATAATTGGGATCGTGTTGCCACGTTCTAACATAACTATGTGATTGGATACCATGTTCCTGTGCACTAACAATTTTGGTTTGGGTTCTATGAGAGGACCAACTACTTTACATTATTGTGATATTCGAGAATTGTGAAATACGTTTTTGCTCTTCATGTCGATGTTATTGTATATATTCTATATCTAAAAGTGATGATATATTTGTGTTGAATCATATATATAGCACTTAGTAGTTTTATTTTGTGACTGTTTATGCTCGATTGTCCTTCAAATTAAGAGGAAACCTGGGTTATCGTGGAAGGGAAAAAGGTTTAAGTGATGAGTAATGGATAGTGATGGTTGTCTGTTTGTTGTAATTGCGAAACGGAAGTAGAGATTGTTTCTATTATGAAATACGATTACGGAGGATTTCACGTAGGGGAAGGAGATTGGGTTTATTGGTAAGGATGTTTTTCAAAGTGTACTCTTTGACCATGATTGAGTAACGTGACAAGAAAGTAAGAGAATGGAGCAACGGTTAATTGAAGTGCTCGTTGGTGGAATTTGGGGTTTGCCTAATCTCATAGTATTTTTAGGCTATGATCTTTAATCAGATGAGTAAATGGTTGGGAAGGTGGTTCGAAATTAGCATATTGGTGGAGATGGAAGGTATTCTAAGAAGGGCCAAAGGGGGACAGGCGAGGAGTTTAATTCATGATCTTACTAGTTTATATCTTATGTTCTGTTATGGGCGTCACGTTTACAGATGAAGCGTACCAGTATGTATGATTGTACTAATACTACTCTTATTATGTCTTTTGACATATTCTGCATGCATGTTTGTGATTGTGAATTTTTTTTGGTGAAGAGGAACAAATTTTCCAATAACTTCTATTCTTCTTTAAGTATGGTTGGAGTTGTGTATTTTATTTATCATTTATAGTTGTACTCTTAGTAGCTCTTTTACATGTTTAGACTAGATCAATGAGAGTTGTTAAATTACTTTACAAGTTTTAACTAAAAGTTTGTACGAAAAGGTTAGTTATAAAAGTTATGTTTTTAGTAATTATCTCTATTTTCTTTAAATTTCCGAATGCCTACTATTGGGATATGATGATTCTCCTAATTAACTGTTAGAGTGGTTGCCCGCACAGCCAGTGTGTTTGGTCAGGAAAAATTTGTATCAGAGCGTAGGTCGTTGCTCTCCCCGTACAAGAGCAAAATATGGATTATGGATCGGTGGGTTGACGTCCACATCTAATCTTCAAGAAGCTAGTAAGCATTGTAGGAAGTGTTTCTGCTCCCTCTCTCCATTAGTGTGAATTGTCGCTTTTGGCAAGGGCTGAGTCCAATTTGTGTTTCCTTATTCCAATTGATATCTCAATCAAAATGAAATGGAAGTCGTGTCACGACTCAAGGAACACAAGCAAGACAAATTGGAACTTGGAATGTTCCAGTTGGTATTCGGGCCTAGGGGTGGTGTAAATGGGTAGATGCTAAGTAATGGTTGTTTTTGTAGGGGGTAACTTTATAAAAAGTTAGGGCTCGTCATTGAGTTGCTACTTGAATTTGTGAGTGTGTACTTCTTGTTTTCTATTGTAATTGTTTGAATACGATGGGGTAAATTATATGTACTAATAATCATGTAAATGTATGAGTGTATCTAGGGGATGTGTAGGGAATAGGTGCGCAATTAATTAAAACTAATTTATTTGTGTATCGGGGAATTAACTAGGCATAGACAATTATTATCCTAGAATAAGAAGTATCTAAAAATTTTAGGGTAAGGCTTGAACCGTTAAGAATTATTAGGATAGAGAAAAACACACATAAAATATTGTCCTGGTTCTGGTTCAGTCACAATGAGGTCGCTTGTGCGGGATTTCCTTGTAACAGCAGAACGGAACGAGGCATAAACTCATCCTATCTCCCGTGTTTTTCCTAACCCACAATTTCCCAACTCTTATTGTAACCCATCCCACCCCTAAAGAAATAGACTGTCGAGCAATAGAAATTATACAACATAAAACGTTAGCATTAAACAAAAGGTTGCATCAAACAACAAAAACAAGCATCTCTGTACTACAAAGACTTAAGAGGGTCAAAAGATAGAAGCAACTATATAAAATTACAAGGCCAAGAATGGTGAAAACCAACTCTAGAACCCACTGACTGGGTGGTGTCGACATCAGAGTCAAGGTCCTCTTGGGGATCACACCAGACCAGGCCGCATTAATCATAAGGAACTCAACATAGTTCTTTGGCTTAAGTCGGGGTTTTTTATTTGTCAGGATTAACACAAGAAAAGTTGACCTTAATAGTCTTCCAGATTCGGGCCATTAGACGATCCCTTATTAACTTCTTCCTCCTCTTCTAATGCAATAAGCGATGGAGAAGTTTGCATAATCGTTCCTCATCATCTTACAGACATCCTCCGGATCCTCTTCAACCCGTGCACTTGAGAAAGGGTCCTCATTGTCCGAATCCATGACCACCTTACTGTTACTAGCCCTGCCCATCCTTTTTCTCTTACCCCTAGAAGTATAGACCTGTCTGGCTAAAAGAGGATGAAAAGAAGGATCCATTGGAAGTACCCCATAGTCATCAATGAGTGGCACTCTCACCCATTTTCACAACATAGTATTGAGATGGATTAGAAGAAAGCTTTCTAGTTACCCGGTAGACATATTCCACTATTAAATGTTTGTTCCCCCATATTTGACTAGATTCCCTATACAGATCACTTCCCAAGGCCTGTGGAAAGGTCGCATGTGCGGTTACCCGACAAGAGAATCCTCCTAGTAACCAAGTTTAGCCACCTCTTAGCATCCGGTGACAAATCAGTTCTAGCAGTACCCTCTATTGTAGACCAACGGACCTGGTCACGTTTAGCAGGTTCGATCAGTGTATCCATAACAAAAGTAGATCCATTTCACGCAACTTGGCCTGCAACTCAGCATTTGTGACCTTGAATAACTCTAGTACTTCAGTTATAACAATCTCATTCAATGTAATATCAAGTCCCACACAAGGATGACATAGTGAGACTCATCCTAGCGGACGGTAGGGAGGATGGCATAGAACTTCCCTACCAAGGTAGAGCAAAAATTTGAGGGAGCCTCTATCAAGGGAGCCAAACCCAAGTCCATACAACGAGCATAGAAGGCATGGTCCTTCTCCTCCAAGTTTAGTAAGTGGAAGCCCCTCTCATGTCAAAACTTAGTGTCATGAAAGTCATGGAACCTCTCTCGACTAAATGCATTTGGAAACTAAACAAAAGGTAAGTGTTCATCGTTTCGACCTATAGTTTAGAGAGCATGCAATAAGTTGAAAATAAGTTAGAACGCGATAGGATAGTCGATATAAGGCTAAAAACATTAAAAAAAAGAAATTTTGGTATGAAGGTTAAGGACACTGTGTTGCATATCATGCCACAACGTCTATAATCGCACCCTGGAAAGACTATGATGGTCGCAATGGCGGGATTAAGGACGCCAGAGACGAACACCAGCGCGACAATGACAACTTTGGTCTGAGAACCACATTTTAGAAAAAATTTTAGTAGAGTAGAGTATGTAAACTATCCTTGAACTTAAATAATAAATTATTTCGGAAAAACAACTTCTAAAAGAGACCTAAATTGGAGTTTCACAGTAAAAAAACCCTTAAACTTTCCCTACCCGTTTTTGTACCAATTGACCTATATTCATATGAAATCCTTACGTCCATGTCATTATAGAAATGTTTGTTACATAATGGAAGTGCCAATTCTACGTTTTTCTACGAATCTAAGTTATTTTTTCAAATAACTACCCAAAAACTAAATCTATCCGATTAAAAGGTAGCATGCAATTTAATGAAGTGAAAATCGTAAGGCATGTGAAATTAACTAAAGTTTCAATTTTTGGACTGGTGTGATCAAGAGGAAATTACGGGAGTTATAGGAGTTCAAGGGATTAATGGGGAAATGTTTTCCCTTCGCCCCCTCTTCTATTTCTCTATCTCTCGCTTTAGCGGGAGATCCTCACCTCAAAGTGAACATCACACCCTAGAGGGAAAGGATTTGTAAATATAACATATTCTATTCATCGTGTGGGGCATAATATATTCCTCTAGTATATTGTGTATATCATTCTTTCATGTGAATAAAGTTAAAGGTTGACATTTTTCATGATTGCGTAGTGGAAAAATCCTCTATGTTTGTAATAATCAAATTGAGGCGTGTGATGTCCCATGCACTAGTTTTTTGGGTAATGAACGAGGGGGTAATTTGATATGTATTGTAATTACACAAAGTGTCGTTGATTAAGAGGAACAAAATTGAGGATATATTTGGGCCATTATCCTGGCATGGCAATCTAGATGCCTTTAGTGCAGCGGCGCTAGCGTTGTACAAGTTTGCTTCAAAGTGGTATAGACGAGACAAAATGTAATTTACGAGAAATCATATTTTCAACATATTTCTAAAATTCCTAAATAAGTCGTAAAACACCCTAGAAACCTAAGAAAACTGTACTCTAAGCTTACTATAGAAGGAGAAGGAATTTCTAGCACGAGGATTATGATATGTTGCAGATTCTTGGCAAAAATCACTGTCATGAAGGCCAACAACAAGGAAATGATGTCAATAAGTCTGTGCGACTATTTGAAGCCCAAGTACACTATGTTTTATGAAATGAGCATTTTAAATTTGTGTGAACTGCATAATATATGTGAATCAATGGTAGAACTTTTGCATAGTTCTTCGTGCACCTAATATTTTATGATTTAAACACTAGAAAAAAAATCCTTAGATGATAAATTAGGGCTTGGTATGGTGGCATTAGGTTTTTAATGAGGTGGATGATGAGAAACCCTTTGTAGGTGATGGTTTGATGTATTCTTGTTGTTGTTTCATTATTTGCATTGATGATTCACCCTTGTTATAAGCGAGACAGACGAATCAGTATATACCATGAATCACTTCTTGATCATATGATTATTAAGGATATACTTATGCGCGTAAATGTGGTTTTTTTGATGAATTATATTTCTATGTTTTTGCATAACTAACTAGGATTGACTTTCCATGTTCTCGCATAAGAGATGGATCGGATTGCCACGTTCTTATATAACTAGCTGTTATTGGATTGCCACATTTTTGCATAACTATGAGATCGAATACCATTTTATAGGGTATAATTGGTGACATAATCAAAGACACAACTTCAAATGCAAGTGTCGACGATTGTACTGTAGTATTGTAAACCAAAAAAAGGTTGGGGTGGTTTCCAATGGGAGTGGTGTTGAGAATCGATAGAAGAGTAAAGTTGAGTTCTAACTACTTATAGCTAAATAATTATTGAATAATAACATATTTAATTAAAGGGTGTCTCAAATATAAATTATCGATGGTGTCTTTTATCACAAGTAGTAAGCAAAACAACAAAATTAACAAAATGTTCTTAATCAAGAAGAGGGGGAATAGAGGAATTCCGACTAGGCTAGACTTTAAGAGGCTTAAGCTCTCACTTGAGCAACTTACCTTGTTTCAAATGGGTTTCTCTCAAAAACCCACTTCCGCATGAAGCAGAACCTTCGACTTAACCCTCTCACTCTATCGAGGTAAGTGTGTGGTGCGACACTAGGGTTCATTGTCTCGAGCTAAACCTCAGGTCGACCTTCTCCTGCCAGCAATAAATTTAGAAGTCTTAGTATCTCGACGTCTCTCTCAAGCAAGTTCAAAATACATATTTGAGATTATATTTTCACCACAACCTCATTACTTTCATCAACAACTACTAAACTAAATAAAATTTAAACTATGAATAAACTATCAACAAGAAAGAACCAACAACTAACTTTACTCATATTCACAAAATCACACCCCAATAATTTTGATTTTAGCTAGACATGAACATAAGATAGAAATTTTTACCAAAAATGAGCTTGCATTCTCATGGATATGATTATTTAAGTCATGTTATAGGACAAGAATGAATAATACAAGAGACCCAAGACCAAATCTTTGGAAATGAAACCCTTTTGGTCTTCAAGTTCTTCTCCAAAAACTGTCTCAAACTTAGATCTTAGAAACTGATAAAAATATGATAAAAATTGATGAAAGTCTAATAATTTTCAATACTAAGCTCAAACACTTAACATGTACGTATAGTTTTCAAAGATTAGTGCAGCAGTGGATCAATCGGCGTAGTTAGTCAGTAACGTTGATAAAATCAGTGGCTCACCCTTTGCAAAATTCATCACCCTATTTGTCTTAGTCCAAGCATCTTCACGTTATGTTTCACAAGGAAATAATTTACCGCTTCACAAAACTTCTCGGTGACAACCGCGATTGCTCCTTTTCACCATAGATTTGATCTTTTCCTTTAGAGCTTAGCAAACTAGAACAAATGGTGATCTTTAGACCTATCGGTGATTTTCTTAGTGGACTCACCATCCTCAGGCTTTCATTTCTTTGTTCTTTTTTCTCCTTTTTGCTCATTTTAGAAATGTAGTGTCCATGCTTTGCC
The DNA here is from genome assembly GCF_036512215.1 of Solanum lycopersicum. Taxonomy (NCBI): domain Eukaryota; kingdom Viridiplantae; phylum Streptophyta; class Magnoliopsida; order Solanales; family Solanaceae; genus Solanum; species Solanum lycopersicum. The sequence continues at coordinate 51,843,500 of NC_090811.1, forward strand.
TCACACTCATAATACATGAAACTCAAGGTTATTCATTAGTAGTTGGGACAAAACAAGCATTTACGAACATTGTTACTATCTAAATATAACCTTAATTGAGTCCAATATGTGGAATGATAATTGCTCTAACATTTTTGGTTTAGGTTCCATGGGAGGACAAAATACTTGACATGATTGTGATATTGGAGAATTGTAAAATACATTATTTCTCTTCATGTCAATATTGTTGTATATGTTCTATATCTGCATGTGATGATATGGTTGTGTTGATTCAATTGTATATGTTGCATGTAGTAATTATATGTTGTGACTTTTTATGTTGGTGTCATGACCGGAATCTAGATCCTAGATGAGACCGGCGTCGTTGACCTCTCAAAGGTCGTTGACAAGCATACATACGTCATTCTTACTTCATCTAGGTTAATTTTAGCAAAAAAATTGAATTTTTTTGTTTCTTAACATGCTTACTAAACATTCTATTAAATATATAATTGTTCACCATCAACCATGTAATATTAAGATCATCAAATGAAAGAAGCAGTTTATTTTAACGATAAAGATGTACTTGCCAAAATTGCACCCATACAATGTTTGAACAAAAACAGGAAAGAAACGCTAGTGGAACATACTCCACCACCTCAATTTTACAACAAAGCGAGAATGTAAATGGGCAATCATCCTCTAAAGCATGAAGGTCTACCAAGTCCAATTGAATACTCGACGTTCGGATAGCTGCAACGTTGATCGTTTAATTCTAGTATCCACTTGTGCCTGCACCATAAGTTTAGAGTTGTATAGGGTTATTACACGCTTGTACTAAGTATGGGTATATGCAAGCACACACTAAGGACATGAATGAGTAAGAGTAGCTATTTCCTAGCAACATGATTGTAGTTGGTCAAGTCAGTGGACTTGCCAAACTGAAATTAGTAAAGTGAGTGAACTTTTAAAATTTGGATTAGGAAAGTTTATGAGCTTTACGAATTTTATATGCCATTAGACTAACATGCATAATCATATTTAACATTTTTCACACATGACACAATAGTGTACACAAAGAACATATCATATATCCTATATTACATAACTTTTTTCATATCATTCATGCGTATGCCACGAGACTTTGGAATCATTAACTTGACATTAAGACTTCCCAAAAATGAGGGCTCAACATATGGGAACTCAACTAGGGAGTCTGCTTTAGCAAACATAGAGTCTACTTCCTTCATTCATACGTACTTCATTTTATTTCATTCATGGGCCAGTGTGAACACCATCTATACCTAGGATGTAGTTTATGACTTTCATCGGGTTCGTTGTGCAATGACCAAGAATGAACTAATGTCACTACTTGAATCTATTTCACCTCTTGATTATCCTATCCTAATACCTTTGGTATCATTCGTTTCTTTATGTGCATCATCTGAGGCTGGACTGATTCATTCAATGGGAACTTTAACTTTAACCGACATAGATCATGTGAGCATCATGAAATGCAGTTTCATGAAGCCCCACACCATAAAAAGGTGGAATCACGGGACAAAGTGACCCAAAAGATGCTAGCATACATGGGAGTTGAACCCCGCCCGATCCCAATATTAGCAGTATAGGTTCGAAGACTAGGAGATATAAGGAGACCCATACCCAAAATACCGGACACTCTCATATCATGAGAGATACGTGAAACTCCGCCCTTTTCGAAAGAAGGCAGAACTGCTCCGAGATAGTCTGTCGGTGCTCAGTGTAAAGTTCCATTATATTCAACTCATACGTCATGGAAGCTAGCTTCTATTATGAGATTTCACATGTAATCATTAGTATTAAGTATAAATTAGTGTCAATACTTTCATTAAAGTATGCATAGAGACTGGTCTCTTTATTAACTTTAGACTCTCACAGGTGAGTACGTTTTGGTAACATTTACTTAGGCTCATTTGATATTGCTCTCATGTTTCACATTAGCCTCTTATCATGGTGTCACCATTTTTATTAGCATCATATATTACCATAATTACTCACATAATTACGTGAATGTTCATTTCTTCTTTATCTTCTAATATTAACTCAAGCATTATGAAGGCTTGCTTCTAAGATTGAGATTTACTTACTCTTTTGATTACCTGTCATCCTTACTTTGCATTGATGAAATGTCAATTGTCCTTACATAACATCCTTACTTTATATTAATGAAATATGAATTGTCCTTACATATCATCCTTAATTTATATTGATGAAATGTGAATTGTCCTTACATATCATCCTTAGATGTTAAAGTCACTAGTCTAACATTTTCTAACACTTTCATTCATGAGTATTCTTTTAACATAGTAGCTTAGGTGTATGTAAGACTTGTCTTACTCCCTTTAACACCCCATTATGGTCACTTACTTAACTTAGACCCCTTTAATTATGTTGTAACTCACGTTACTTACTTACTTTAGTGTAGTAGCTTCATATCACTGTTTATGGATGATGAGCCCTTCATTCAATGATTTTGATGTGTTCATATGTCATTCTTTTAGAACATGTTGGGATTTTTCCAATGAGTGGCATGCACTTGATTATGGGTTCATTGAATTAGGTTACAAGTGCTTATATTATTATTTGATACTCTAACTACACAATCATAACCATATTTGTTGGCACAAGCCAATTTTCATGTGCAACATGCTTAATTTTTATACATTATACATTATCCAATCTTTTAGTTATTTAAGATAATATTATATCCATTTTCATACATCACTTTTAGACAATGTATTTTTAGAAATTTTATTCGCATACGATTAGTATTGGCATAGACAATTGAGAATAGCTTGCATAACCATATTTGGTGGCATAAGCCAATTTTCATGTGCAACATGTTTAAGTTTTTATACAATATACATTAGCCTATCATTTAATCATTTAACATAATATTATAGTAATTTACATACATCACTTTTAGACAATGTATTGTTCGCCATTATATTGGCATACAATCAGTATTGGCATAAAAAATTTGGCATAGATTTCATAACCATATTTGTTGGCATAGTCCGATTTTCATGTACAACATGCTTAAGTTATTATACATCATACATTAGCCAATGTTTAAATTATTTAACTAATATTATAGCCATTTACATACATAACTTTTCGATAATGTATTGGTAGCCATTTTATGGACACACGATTAGTATTGGCATAAACAATTCGGCATGGATTTCATAACCATATTTGTTGGCATAAGCCAATTTTCATGTGCAACATTCTTAAATTTTTATTTATCATACATTAGCTAATCTTTTAATTACTTAGATATAACATTATAACCAATTCCCATTTAAATTTTGAACAATGTTTTTGTTAGCCAGATTTCACAGAGATCCTTTTTAGCTAACCTTATAACATAACTTTAGATATAACATTTCTTTTAAACATATTGGACAGCATTCATATTAGCATTTGATGAATATATCCTCTTTATAACGTCATATTAACAGCAAGTATGCACAACAGACCGTAACATCTTCATACATAACATTTTAGTACATATCTTTAACATAGTATCATTCTTTTAATTCACATAATAACTCTTAGCATCAAACGTGTATAATTAATACATTCATTCAATCATTATTTCATCAAAAACCATACACATTAAGATCATCCAGAACCACATACAAACAACGTGATTTCTAACCTATTCAACATTGAAATCGTAACAAGGATACTAGGGAAAGGAGTTCTACAAAAATGACGGGAAACAACCCTAGTTTTCATGATCTTTGAATCATTCGAAAGAAAGTTCCCTTGGAGAAATAAATCAAGGATATAAACTCATACCTTAAGTAGAACTTTATCTACGAAGACCATCTTGAACGAAAACTTGGAGAAACCTTTAAATCGCCTAGGAGAATCAATGGAATTTTTTCCCTTCACTTGTTTACAGTTTTGCGTCCCTTTTTTTTCTATGAGCTTGAACATTATTTTATGGTTAAATAACTGATATTGAATTATAAAACTTAGGTTTAATTAGTTAATTTAATAATCTAATTAACCAATTACCAAAAAGCCCCTCCTAAGTTGATTAAACATAGGAGAAACATAACACTTAGTCAAATCTGGAAATTTTAATTTACAACGGTTTTGGTAAATATTTTGACTCTATATTAATCAATTAAATCCTTAATTTAATTAATTTAGGTACCTATATTAAGTACTAAAGTACCCTCAAGTCATTGGAACCATAATTAAACCTTTAGGACCATCCTAGGTTAAGTACTAGGATGTTTCTTGCATTATACTAGGTTAGCATAAGAATTTCGATTTGCACCATCTAATTTCATTAATTAAATGTATAAATCAATTAGTTAAGTAACCTTGGTTAATTATTAAAGTACCCTTAATTCATTATAACCATAAACAATCCTCTAGACCATCGTAGGTTAAATGCTAAGTTGTCTTTTTCTTGTCTGAACCGAAATCTTAAAACTTCTTTTTGATTTCGGTTTTTACACCTTTATATTAATTAATTAAGTAGACTAGGACAATTACTAAAGTATCCCTAAGTTCTTAGGACCTTAACTAACTCTTGTAAACATCCTATGTTAGTTAGTAGGTTGTCCCGTTCTTCTTGTCTTAACCAAAATCTAAAAAATTTCTTTGTAGTTTTGGTTTTATCTCTTTTAAATTAGTTAATTAATTTGATAAATAATTTAATTAGGTAACCTAAGGGTATTAATAAAGTACGCCTTAGTTAATAGGACCATAACTAACCTTTTGGACCATCCTAAGTTAGCTACTACGTTTTCTCTTTAACTAGTACTAGGTTAGTGTCAACTTGGTTTTGGTCCTAGATTGTCAAGTGAACTAGTGGGTCCATTTTTGTTAGTCCTAAGTTAGTTAGCTATTTTAGGCACTAGGTTAGAGTCTAAAATTTGCAGGGATGTTAGGCCCCACATGAAGTGGTCCCTTGTGCACATTTCCCCCATAACTACCCTAACCGAATTCGGTTAGAGTGGTCCCCTCCTTTGGCATCTTCTTCACATGTATTGCACATGTTCTTGCAAATGGGTTGGTTGAAATTTTCTAACTAGCTATTATTTATGGTTCATTTGGGAATGTTTACTTATTGTCCCAAGGACCCTCACCATGTCCTTGGACACTGCTTAATTTACACTCAAATGGTCATGTGCTATGCTACTAGGCTTCACACTTGGATGCCTAGTACATATTTTGTGTAATATAAAGTCAAAAAAATTAGCTTAGGGTCTTCATTGCAGGTACATATATTAAACAAGCTCATTAATACTTCGAAAAATTTGCTACCAACCTTTAAGCAAATATTTTGCTTATTTGGGTATACGAATTCTTAAAGACTTATTGGGGTCTTCATTACGTGTAATTTTATTGAATATTACATTATCCCCCCCCCATTTTGGAACATTCGTCCCCGAATGACACTTATACATTATTTAAACAAAGAGGGTGACTTACTTTGTCATACTAAAATGTTTATCTTTTGTGAATATCTAATTCACACTTATTTCGATGATGCGTATCTTTCAAGCTTGTCTGAAGCTTCATATTTGAAATTGAGGAATTTCCTTCTCAATCAAACTTAATTTATTGCACATCTCAAATCATGCAACACGGAAAACATGTCTATGCTACACAAAAACACCAACGTAAAATGCAACATAACTTCATTTTAACTCACATAGTTCTATTATAAGACATATGATTAGGGACTTACCACAACAAATCTACTAAACAGCTTACACTTAGAGTTTCCTACAGATAAACCAGAATAAGGAAGAGTATATCTAACCTCTTAAATAACATCTGGTTGGTCTTAAGATTTGAACCTAATGACACCCAACTTAATTTCTAAGGGACTTGCCACTATGCCATCAACTTCTATACAAACTTCTTCGGCCATAACACTATCTCCTATGGGAGTATTAACTAGAAACAGTTCATGGAACATCTTAGGAAGTAATTCAAATTGATTAGCCACAAAAGGATTTACCATTAACAAGGTAGATACTGGATCTAGTAACGCATAAACTGGAAAGGAGAAGACAATCAAGTTACCATTATCAACATCCGTGGACTTCTCTTGTTCTCTCGCATAGAACCGGTTTACCTTGGGGGTTCGACTAGAGCATAAGAATTTGAAATATGCCCTTCCCATTTTAGCTCAACTTATTTGGAATATGAAGCCTTACTACCCTATTTTTACAGTCTATTATAGCATAACACTTAAGAAGCAAATCCATATCTAAGTTATGTTCTTGAGTTGGTATGCAACCAATGTATCCTTCTCCTCCTCATTAATACTCATAGCAGGCTTTTTAGACATTACCATGCATTCACCTCCATGCCAACAGCCACACTCATGACACGTCTTTCGTCCGCATTGGGCATTTCCATTATGGCTCTTTCTTGGGAAGGCCAAATCTTGATTCTGGCGCCTTAGACCACTTGACCATCCTAATTCTTGTGTGTATCCCTATACATGCTCACACAAGAATGAAGTTCGATACTTAGAATGACAAAAATTATCAAAGCTCTTGATAGAACGATAAAGAGTAGAAGAAGGGAGAATTTCCTATTAGTGCGTAGTCTCTAAGTCATAATTGTGGCGCGCTTCACAACCATAAGCTAGAAACTACGTAACGTGGTTGTGTTGAGCTTAAGATCCTAGGTAATTTAACCTCATGCTCTGGTACAAGGTTTTTCATGATCCGGATTCTGGAATCCGGATTACAACCGGCGTCATTAACCTCTTAGAGGTCGTAGACAAGCCTCATCTTGCATTCATAGCATTCATCTAGTTAAATTTGCATAAATTTTAGAACTTTTTATAGGTATGAAGTATACATAGACTTCATATAATTATTAACAAGATACATCATATACTAATCTCAACATAAGAGAACAACCATCTAACATAAAGAATCAATTGAAAACTGAACATGAATATATCATAAATAGTTTGCCAACCATGGACTTATTCAAAGCTTCAAAATGAAGGTGCGAAATAAAATCTAGGGAAAACATCCACTAGATATGTCCACAACTAAGGCTAGACTAAATTTGTAGCATCCTTAAAATCATGAGGACCTACCAAATGGTTTGGAGAAACACTGAAGTTAAACCGCTTAAAGTGTCGTCAACCTGTCCTATGATCTGCACCTATAAAAATAGTATATTGTAGGGGGTAATTACACAATTTGTACTATGTATGGGTGTATGCACTCATACACATAAGGCTATGCTTGATCAACGAAAGCTCTTCCTAAACGACATGCTATTTCTAGAAAGTCTAGTCACAAGACTTTCATAATTCATTGGTTGTGAATTGTGGTATGAATATAATGTGTTTTAATGCATTTGAAGAATAGAACTCATTTTGTATTTGATAATAATATATTAGTATCATCAACATAATTTTAGAACAACTCGGGTGAAGATTTGAGATCTTGATCCTTTTAGGCCGAGAGCTCCTTTTTGTACACTTTAGATTATTTTTCAGTCTTTTTCTTCTTTTTGTTGTGTAGTTTAATAGCTACTTTGGTCCTATGTTTTTCTTAAAAGTGCAATGATTTATTGTAGTCCCATAAACATAATGAATCGATAGATGTAATCCAAGGACAAAGGAATGATTTCCCTACCTTATAGTGAGTCATTCATTACATATTATATTCATTACCTTTCATAAGCAATTCTCTATTGATCATGCAACTGATTTCATTCCTTTCATGTTATATATATTATACATTTCATATGCATGAGACTTTGGAATCATTGATGTAGCATAAGACATCTCAAAATGTGAGGGCCTAACATATGGGACCTCAACCCAAGGGTCTTCTTTAGCAAACACAAAGTCAACTTCTTTCATTGATTTGTACTTAACATAATTCATTTAATTTATTCGTAGGCTGATATAAAAAACAGCTATATCTAGGATAAGGCTTAAGACTCTCATCGGGATAATGAAGTGCAATTACCAAGAATGACTTAATGTCATTACTTGAATCTAATTTCACCTCCTGATTGTCTTGCACAAACACCTTCAGTATCGTTTATTTCATTATCTTTCATACATTGATAAACTCCAACCTTAACCTACATAGATCATGTGAGCATCATGAAATCCAGCGTATACCCCATACCGAAAAGAGGTGGAATCACCAGCCAAAGTTACCCAAAACATTCTAGCACACATGGGAGTTGAATCCTTCCAGATCCCTATATTGGAAGTATAGTTTCAAAGACAAGGAGATATAACAAGACCCATACACAAAATGCCGGACATTCTCATCTCATAAGAGTTACGTAAACCTCCGCCCTTCCCGAAAGAAGGCATCACCGCTCATAGCTAGCCTATCGGTGCTCAGTATAAAGTTCCATTTCATTCAACTCATATGTCATGGAATATGGCCTCTAGTATGAGGACATCATATCTCAATAGATGATTTCGCATCTCATCATTAGTATTAAGTATACATCAGTATCAATACTTTCATTAAAGTGTACATAGAGACTGGTCTCTTCATTAACTTGACACTCTCATAGGTGAGTACGTTTTGGTAGCATTTACTTAGGCTCATTTGAGATTGCTCTCATCTTTCACATTAGCCTCTTATCATGTTGACACCATTTTCATTAGCATCATAGATTAACATAATTACTCACCACATTACATGAATTCTCATTTCTTCTTTATCTTCTAGTATTGACTCAAGCATTGTGGAGGCTTGCTTCTAGATTGAGATTTACTTACTCTTTTAATGACTTGTCATCCTTACTTTACATTCATGAAATGTCAATTGTCCTTACATAACATCCTTACTTTACATTGATTAAATGTGAATTGTCCTTACATATCATACTTACTTTACATTGATGAAATGTGAATTGTCCATATATATCATTCTTAGGTGTTAATGTGACCACTCTAACACATTCTAACACCTTCATTCGTGAGTATTATTTTAACATAGTAGATTAGGTGTAAGTAAGACTCGTCTCACTTCCTTTCACACCCCATTATGATAACTTACTTAATTTAAACCCCTTTAATCATGTTGTAATTCACTTTTTTTACTTACTTTAGTGTAGTAGCTTCATATCACCATTTATGGACGATGAGCACTTCATTCAATGAGTTTCATGTGTTCATATTTCTTTATTTTAGAGCATGTTGGGATTTGTCTGAATGAGTTCCATGCTCTTGATTATGGGTTCATTGAATTAGTTTAGAAGTTTTTATATTATCATATGATACTCTAACTACATAATATTGGCATATGATTAGTATTGGCCTAAACAATTGGGCCTAGATTTCATAACCATATTTGTTGGCATAAGCCAATTTTCATGTCCAACATGCTTAAGTTTGTATACATTATACATTAGCCAAACTTTTAATTATCTAACATAATATTATAGCCATTTACATACATAATTTTTATAAAATGTATTGTTAGCCATTTTTTTTGAAATACGATTACTATTGGCATAAAAAATTGAGCATGGATTTCATAACCATATTTGTTGGCATAAGCCAATTTCCATGTGAAACATACTTAAGTTTTTATACATTATTCATTAGCCAATCTTTTATTTATTTAACATAATATTATAGCCATTTACATACATCACTTTTAGGGAATGTATTTTTAGCCATTTTATTGGCGTACGATTAGTATTGGCACAAACAATTGGGCATAGATTTCATAACCATATTTGTTGGTATAAGCCAATTTTCACGTGCAACATGCTTAAGTTTTAATACATTATACATTAGTCAATCTTTTAATTATTCAACATACTATTATAATAATTTACATACATCACTTTTAGACAATATATTGTTAGCCATTTTATTGGCATGCCATTAGTATTGGCATAAACAATTGGGCATAGATTTCATAATAATATTTGATAGCATAAGCAATTTTCATGTGCATCATGCTTAAGTTTTTATACATTATACATTACCCAATCTTTTAATTATTTAACATAATATTGTAGAAATTTAAATACATCACTTTTAGACAATGTATTATTATCCATTTTTTTGACACACGATTATTATTGGCATAAACAATTGGGCATAGATTTCATAACCATATTTGATGGCATAAGCCAATTTTCATGTGCAACATGCTTAAGTTTTTATCCATTATACATTACCCAATCTTTTAATTATTTAGATATAACATTATAACCAATTCCCATTTAAATTTTTGAAAATGTTTTTGTTAGCCATTTAATTATATTCACTCAAATTATGATTTCAGGAGATCTTTCTTAGCTAACCTTATAACATTACTTGAGGCATAATATTTTTTTAAACATCTTGGACAGAACCATATTAGAATTTGATGTATATATCATCTTTATGATGTCATTTTAAAAGCAAGTATGCACAACAGACCATAACATCTTCATACATTACATATTCGGACATATCTTTAACATAGTATCATTCTTTTAATTTACATAATAACACTTAGCATCAAACGTGTCTAATTAATAGATTCATTCAATCATTATTTCATCAAAAAACCATACACATTAAGATCAAACAGCACCACATACCAACAACATGATTTCTATTATGTTTAACATTGAAATCATAACAAGGGTAATAGGGAAAGGAGTTAGACAAGAATGACGGGAAACAACCCTAGTTTTGAAGATCTTCGAATCATTCAAATGAAAGTTATGTTGGAGAAAGAAATAAAGGAGATAAACCCATACCTTAAGTAGAACATAATCTACGAAGACCATCATGAATGAAAACTTGGAGAAACCTTGAAATCACCTAGGAGAATCATTGGAATTTTCTGTTTGTCTTTCCCTCACCTGCTTACTGTTTTTCTTCCCCTTTTTTTATGATTTTGAACATGATTTTTAGGCGTAAGAACTGATATTGAATTATAAAACTTAGGTTTGATAATTTAATAATAAACTAATTAACAAATAACTAAAAAAAGCCCCTCCTAAGTTGATTAAACATAGGAGAACATAACACTTAGTCAAACCTTGAAATTGGTGTTGACTATGGTATGGTCAATATTTTGAATTTATATTAATCCATTAAATACTTAATTTAATTAATTTAGCTACCTAGGTTAAGTACTAAAGTACCATCAAGTCATTGGAACCATAATCAACCCTTTAGGACCGTCCTAGGTTAAGTACTAGGATGTTTCTTGCATTATACTAGGTTAGCATAAGAATTTTAGTTTGGTACCTTAAATTTAATTAATTAAATGGATAATTCAATTAATTATTTAACGTAAGGTAATTAATAAAATATAATTAACTAGTTTTTACCATAACTTATCCCTTGGACAATTCTAGGTTAAAACTAGGTTGTCTTTTTCTTGTCTGAACAGAAATCTTAAAACTTCTTTTTGATTTCAGTTTTGACCCCTTTAAAATGAATAATTAAGCTTATAAATTAATTAATTAAGTAGACTAGGGTAAATACTAAACTATACCTAATGTGTTAGGCCTTAACTAACGCTTCGGACCATCCTAGGTTATGTACTAGGTTGTCCCTTTCTTGTCTTAACAAAAATCGAAAAATTTCCTTTGTAGTTTTAGTTTTAGCACTTTTAAATTAATTAATTAATTTGCTACATAATTTATTTAGGTAACCTAGGTGAATCACTAAAGTACCCCATTGTTTATAGGATTAGAACTAACCTTTTGGACCATCCTAGGTTAGGTACTAGGTTGTCTCTTTAACTAGTACTAGATTAGTGTCGACTAGGTTTTGGTTCTAGGTTATGGGGTGCACTAGTGAGTCCATTTCTGTTAGTACTAGGTTTGTTAGCTATTTGGGGCATAGGTTAGAGTCTACAATTTTTAAGGAGGTTAGTCCTCACATGAAGTGGTCCCTTGTGCACGTTTTCCCCCAATCCTTTGGCAGCTTTTTCACGTGTCTTGCACATGGGTTGGTTGAACATTCCTAGCTAACTATTATTTATGGTTCATTTGGAAATTTTTACTTATTGTCCAAATGACCCTCACCATGTCCTTGGGCACTGCTTAATTTACATGATCATTTTAAATGGTCATGTGCTATGGTACTAGGCTTGACACTTGGATGCCTAGTACATATTGTGTGTAATATAAAGTCAAAAAATTTAGCTTAGGGTCTTCATTGTAGGTATATTTATTAAACAAACTCATTAATACTTACAAAAAATTGCTAACACGCTTTAAGCCAATATTTTCTAATATGCCCAATATTTTGCTTATTTGGGTATTATATAGAAATTGGTTCATACCCATTAGACAATTTTCTAAACTATGCCCAATAATTGTCAATATTGGGCATTGGAATGCCTATGTATCCTCAATACGCATTCTTAAACACTTATTCGGCTATTCACTAGACATGTAATTTTCTGAAATGTTACACTTTGTAAAATTATTTCACTTATGAATTTTGAGTAATTATCAACTTTTGTTCATCACTTGTTCAATTGCTTAAATATGAACTTAAAGTTCCTTGAAATAATAGATTAATTTTTTACTATCACATGATTTAAATTTAAAAAAACATGTTTTATCCAAACAAATGATTCGTCGGATAACCACATATTGTTACCATACATTTCAAGGGCTAACAACTTGTTTATATGGAAATAGGAACCACGTACCTGTTCTTTGGACTTCAAAAAAATATATTTTAGATTTTATTCAGATTAACTGAGATGTTTCTAGATTTTCTTTTGTAATACAATTAAGCATATTTAATCCTAATTTACATAGATGTATAGTTTTTCTCCATAAAACTAAAAAAATGAGGGTAACATTTTGTCAAGGTGGAGTCAATCTCAATAATAATAATTAACAATTTCATATGGGATACTTGACACTTGGAGGTCCTAATAGGAGCATAATAGGATCAGTTGGCTACCAACAGAGATATTGTTATTTATTTGGTCTAATGTCTTATTTTTATTACTAATTATATAATTCTATTTTTATTATTTTAACCCAAAGTACATTGATGGACCAACCTTAATCCACCCATCTAATTACAAGTCATTTCAAGCAAATTCAAGGCAAACGAAATGATGCCATGTGTTTAAATGTTGTGGCAGCTCTGAGTAAACATAAAAATGAATCAAAAGCTGACAAGTGTTCTGAAGGGCGTGTTAGTCCAATTTAGGGGTGGCAGGGGGACCGGGATGTCCCGCACAGGCCTGCATCCCAACCCGATTCGACTCGTCCCGTCCCTTTACGTTTAGGGGGTTTATGGGGTGGGGGATAAGGGAACCAGTCACGGGCTGGTTCACCCCTGCGTCCTGATCGACCTGGCCCGGTTGAAACGGCCGGTTCGCAGGATCCCCTCTTTTTTTAAAAAAAATCAAAATGTTACCGTTTTAATCTGTTGGGGAAACGACTACTGGGCCCCCAATGGATTTTTGCCCCTTTTTGTGTTCCCAAACACCTCCTACCACCCCCTACTTTTAAAACATTTTTTCAAACCCTCAAGTTATAATTATTACACTTTAACCCATTTCTAATATTATAAATACACCTATCCCTTACTATTTCTTACTAAATCATCTATTCCCATTTCTCTCATCTATATTATGAAGTTGTTTTGATTTTAGCTTCCTCTTGTAGTTTGTTTGATTTTAGCTTCATTCTTGTATCCTGTATTATGATATAATATTTTTCTAGGTGTGCTTCGTTTCCTAATTATGGTATGTCTTTTGTAATGACCCTGGACGTCATTTTCTTTGTTTTTTAAGATGTTTTTACTGTTTAGAGCTTTCTAGTAGTGAGACTTGATGGGACTGACAATTCGATCATCGGGTCATTTGTTTGGATATTGTGCAAGTTTACGTATTTTTAAGTCTTTATACATGGACAATTGAGTTGTATCAAAACTTTAGAAAGATAGTATTAAAATGCAATTATGACGGTTTCATAATCTCTTGAATGGTTTTTTTAATAGGGGAATGGTTTGTTTTGTCCCCAGGACTTCTAGAGAGATTTTGTGTCGCTAAGCTACTGATTCTGGTGCGTTGTTGAATCTAAATTTACCCCTTGGTCTCTATTTCTATTCTATATTTCTTTGCTACTTTAGTACTCGTGTTTGGTTACATGTGTCAATCTTTTCTTATTGCTTGGTGTTTAAATAGCTTCTTTTGAGCTCAGTTTCATTCCTGATGAATACACTTTTTGGCACTCATACTACATTTCTAATCTTTGCGGATTGCAGTTAAGTTATCACCATTGATATTTAGTCATTCGGAAAATCTTGGGATGTCGAAGAATAGGGTGAGCTTTTGGCTTGTGGACCTCCCGGTTTATGTTTGTTTTGGCTAGGCTTAGACTTTATATTGTATATAGAGACAACCTATACTTGTGTTGTAGTTGTGAAAGCCTTGTACGCATATTTTAGATTAGATTATCAACTACCAATTTATGTCGGGTCTTGGGTTGGTTTTTATAATCACCTTTCTATGATTACTTTAGGTCATGATTATTTTTGTTTCCTTCTCTGCCTCCCCTAAAGTGGCTATTTCTTGTGTTGGTGTCATTCCTGTTAAGTTTATTTTGACCAATTATTGTGGGGTAATTACTCTGTTTTGTTGTTCAGTCCTCATATTCATAGTATCTTGTTTATATTTACCATATTTGTGCATAAATTCTTTCCACTTGACTCCCTATTTTTCGTTGGCATTTCGATGTTGGGCCGCGAAGGCCCAAATTCTTCTAATTGTAATTTTCTAGTGTCGGCTGGAATTTTCAAAAGGAAGCTAATATAATAGAATAAGAAAGCTAATACTGTTTGAGTAAGACCAAGAAATTAAAAGCTCCAAATTAAATGGGCAAAGAGCCAAAAAAAATTATGTCTCCAATCTGGGTTCTTCTAAACCTGTAACAACCCTAAAATTGAATAGGATAAATACTTAAGGTGATTTAATTATTATTTAAAATCTTAAATTTTAAGGGTATTATGGTCCTTTCACGTATTAGTTGAAATAAATCAAATTTGTGTTAATTTAACTAAATCCTATTTTTACTAAGTCTTGAATTAAGACTCCTAAACCTATTCTAACACTCTCCTAATCACCTTTATCACCTCTCCACGTTAAAAAAAACTCTCTTGTTCTCTCTGCCAATTAACGTGAAGAAACATAAACTTCGAAAACAATTCTTCACACCTGAAGAACTCATAAAAAGTCTAACAAAGCAAGTTAATCAAAAATGTTAAGTCAGGGGAGATTTCTGTCGAGTAGGTGGTGGAACTTTAGGTGAATTGGGGTTGGTTTTGGAGACAAGTTTGCGCAGCAACTTCAAGCTTGAACATCGTCAAAACGTATGGGTTGCTTCTCTCTTGGTCCCTTTCCCAAGAAGTCCCCTTAAGATTCAAACTATTCACTTCGAAACTTGGTCGTTCCCCATTGCATGTCCGTGTCACTAGCTCCCTATGATCTTTGGTTGTGTATTCTTGCTGGTAGAATTTAGGGATACTGTGCTTGTGGTGATTATCTCGTTTCGAGTATGTATTCATGATAATGTGTTTATGTTTTGTTCTTTCAGAAATATGAATGTAAACACGTATATATTTCTGCAAGATCATGACCATGACATTAAGTCTTTTTTTAGCATGTTAATAGAATAGCGATTTCTCGTGTTCTATGTGCAATTAGATATTCTTAAAATCGTGATGTTCACTGGGTTGAATTGCTATCAATTCTAGTTAAAACAAATGACCAAATCATACCGCTAACTTGTCTGAAGAACCCTAACGAACTACTAAGAAAGAGTTGCTCAAATGACCCGTAAAATGCTTCATAACAATGTGTAACAAAGTTCCAGAATCTGGAAATCTGTTGCATATGGTTTCTGTAAATTTTGGGCTTCTGAAAATAAAAAAAAATAGGCGAGGTCTGCAGGGATTGAACCCAAGACTTCACTAAACCATACCTTAATAAATTAATAAAAGGTGTGTTTTAAGTAGGGCTCAAACTGGGGCTGGGATTCTTGTGAAACTCGGCAGAATAACTGAAAAAAATATGTTGTTGTGGGGTTTCGATCCCATGACACAGAGGATCCCCCAAGCATGTAATTAAAAATAAGTGAGGCGTACTGGATTCGAACCCGTGTGCCCTTAGCCAGACTCTTCTGCTTAAAATGTAAATATATAAATAAGAGGAGTGAGATTCACACCCACGTCCTCTAGGTAGGTAGCGAAGAAGAAGAGAAAATATATAAAAAAAGATGGGATGTGGTTAATCGATCCCACAACCCCTCGACCAGTAGCGAAAATTAAAAGCTAAGAAGGGGAAAATTTAGTAAGGGAAAAATATAGGGTCATGGGGAATAGATCCCACGCCCCTCAGCAATTGCCAAGATGAAATGTGAAAAAGAAAAAAATTACATGAGCAATGGGGATCGAAAGTGGATCCCCAAGCCAAGTGACACAATAGTTAAAATTTAGGAATGGCTAAGTGTTTTTCAAGGGATTCAAAATTGGGTTCCCTTTAACAAATTCCGTATTAACACATAAGTCTTATGTGATTAAATATTTGATGAAAGTTGCCTATAACTATCAAATTGAGACTTTGGCATACTTACAAGATGCATAAGTCTTGTATCACATAAACTTGAGCAATATGAATCACTTAAATAAATTATAAATGAAGTATCAAGGCTTGTGTGCGTGGACTCATAAGTCCAGCTTAAGTTATAAAGTTAACCTGAGATGTTATGTGAGGAATGATAAGATCCAAAAAGGGTTAAGTAAGAGTGTGAAACACACTTAAAGGCAAATTATATTGGCATGTGATGAAATGAACATTCAATTAAAAAAGGGTGAGTAATTATGAAGGGAAAATTTCCTAAGAATAATGTATATGGTGATAACATGATAAGAGGTGAATGTGAAACGTGAGAGAAATCCCAAATGAACCTAACTAAATGTTACCAAAATGTACTCGCCTATGATAGTGTAATGTTAATGAAGAAACCAGTCTCTATGAACACTCTAATAAAATTATTAAAAGTTAATGCATACTTAATACTAATGATGAGATGATCAATCATATAATTAGCTATGATGTCCTCATACTAGAAGCCAACATCCATGACGTATGAGATGAATGTAATGGAACTTTATACTGAGCACCGATAGACTAGCTATGAGAGGTGATGCCTTCTTTCGGGATGGGAAGAGGTTCACGTAAATCTAATGAGATGAGACTGTCCGGCATGCCGGTTATGGGTTTCCTGATATCTCCTACTCTTCGAACCTATACTGCCAATATAGGGATCTAGCGGGGTTCAATCCCCATGGAAGCTAGCATGCTTTGGGTCACTTTGGCCGGTGATTCCACCTCTTTTCGGTGTGGGGGAAGACACTGGATTTCATGATGCTGACTTGATTTATATCGATTAAAGTTAAAGTTCACAATGAATTAATAAGGTCAGCCTCAAATGAAGTACATAATGAAATGAATTATACTAAAGGTGTTAGGATTGGATAATTAAGAGGTGAGCTGGACTAAATTAATGACATTAGGTTATTCTTGATCATTCCATAGTAAACTCGATCAAAGTCTTAAACTACACCCTAGGAATAGTTGGTGTTCACACTGGCCTATGAATGAAATGAAATGAAGTGTGTATGAATGGATGAAGAAGGCTCTGTGTTTGCAAATGAAGACGCCCTAGTTGAGGTCCCATATGTTGGACCTCATTTTGGAAATTCTTAATGTCAAGTCCATGATTCAAAGGTCTCATGGCATATGAATGAATGATATGAAAGAAGTAATGTGTTATATGTTATGTGCTATGGTATCGACTATATGAGGATGTTACGTGATGTGTGCAATATTATATTTATGATAATGCATGTTACTGTCAAGGCATGACCATCCTAATCCAATTTGGAAAGTTCATTAACTTTCCTAATCTCGATTTGGCAAGTCTATAGACTTGACCTCCAAAAATCAAATCATTAGGAGAGAGCTATTCTTTCTCATGCATGTCCTTGGTGTGTGCTTGCATATAGCCATACATGGTACAAGTGTTTACTAACCCTAAACATCTATACTGTTTTAGGTGCAGGCACAGGTGGGAGATAGAGCTACAGTATCATTGTTGTAGCTATTCGGACGTCAACATTCATCCGAAGTTTTATAGGTCCTCGTGCTTTTGAGGATGCTACTGTTTTACAATCCAGCTTAGTTTTAGAGTTGAGAAGGTGGAGCATGTTCTACTAGCGTTTCTTCCTATTTTGATTCAAACTTTGTATTGGTGCCATTTTGGCAAATATACAATTAATACTTATTGAACTATTTCTCTCAGTTGTTTATCTCTTAATGTTAGAGGTTGATGATGGATGATTATGAAATGTTTAGAATGTTTAGCAAGTATGTTAAAGAACAAAAAGTTTTTAATTTTCCACTAAAGTTAACCTAGGTGGAGTATGAATAATGTAAGTAGGCTGGTCTGCGACCTCTGAGAGGGCAACGACGCCGGTCTCGTCTGTGGTCTAGATTCTGATCGTGACAAAACCCCTCTCACCTTATTTATTCATTCTCAATTGTAGTTAATTATTTCCATTGTATATTTTAGTTAGATTTATTTCTGTTGCAAGTTTAATTTACAGTTATATTCATTTTATTCAGATCCCCTATTAGTTGAATTTGAATAAATCCTCTAATAAAGTTTTCATATGTGGGTTTCCAAGTCTATTTACTTTGTAAAATTATTTCACTATCTATTTTACGTTGTAATCAAGTTTTAATCATCACTTGTTCAATTTCATAATAATGACCTCAAAGTATTTTGAAATTATTGATTCAATTTTTTCTTATCATATGTATTAACTAAAAAAAAATATTAACTTTTAGTCACGCAAATGATTCACCGGATAACCGCATATTGTTACCATACATTTCAAGGTCTAAAACTTGTTTTATGTAAATAAAAACCACAGTTGTTCTTTGGACTACAAAAAGAAAATATTCTATTTTAAATTTATTGAGATTAACTGAAATGTTTCCTGATTTTCCTTTGTTATATAGTTTAGCATTTTTAATAATAATTTACTTAGATGTACATTTTTTGTCCATAAAAATAAATGAGGGTAACCTTTTGTTAAGGTGGAGTTCAATCTCAATAATAATAAAAAAAGTTTTTATACAGCATACATGACACTTAAAGGTCGTAAATGGGTAAATTTTTTCAGAACAAAGGCATATTATCCTATTATAATATTTCAACTGTATTGTTGGACTAAATACCCCTAATAGTTAAACATTCTTTTTTGGCCATTTTACTATTTTATGATAATTTTGTTAAGCACTTTACTTCCGTCAATTTTAAGGACCAAATATGCATTATAGATTTAATAAAAATATATGTGAATATTACAAGGATCAAAATTGGATAACATTCTAATCAAAATTGTTATTGTTCCTTTCATAAAACAACATGGTTGTGAGTCTTAACTTAAATTTCAAACGGGCAGCTAGGTGGGAGTTTACTTTACTTTTATTATATTTTCTGTTTAAATCAGGTTGCTACATTTGTTTTTGGTTGTCAAAACTTGAATATATTTGGCTTGGTGAATGTCTTAAAATAACATAACTTATTAAGAAAAATTGACAATATTGGAATTTATAATATTTTACATACACTTTAATAAAAGAAAAATCAGTTTACGAACAATTATTATTGTGGTAGAGTGGTAAGTACTATCTCAAGTTCAAATCTCTCTAGATATGAAATCTTCACGTTTATTAAGTGTTTTCCCCCAATATAAAACTTTACCACGTGGATTCAAATTTAGTTTGAGAATAAATCACCTTTGTCAAAAATCGGTGAAAAACATTTTAAAAGATCAATTTTGAAAGGAGTGGGAAGGAAAAAGTAATTTCTTGGGCTATCGTTTTAATATCTATATATTCATTTACGCCACTGTCACTTCTATGTTCTAATATAAAAAAACATAATTTTAAATATAATCGCACTAAAATCATATCTGAAGATTCAACTTCAAATAAGTATGAGTATTTTTACTTTATTTTATTGGGTTAATAGATTTAAAAAAATCCAGACACTATGCAAATTCCGGAAACAATTACGAAAATCCAAAAGTATGATTTTTAGAAAAAAAATCCAACTAAAAACAATTAAATAAGAGGGATATATTGTATTGTATTTTATTGAATATAACAATTGGATGGATTTTAGTGTTCCCCGTTATTACATTATGTGATGTATAAAAAATATTGAATGATTAAACTATAAGAAAGTAGTCTACGGGGTACAACTACTACAAAAAGATACTACAAAGTATAAAAATAAAATAATTAATTTATAAGTAATGATGCATAAGAAGAAATGCTATGTTTATGACATGATCATACCAAATTGCTCATTGAAATAAAAATTTAATTTATATCGGTATGCAACGATTAATTGAATCGCTTTATCATACAATGAAATTTAATTAATGATCCAAATACACATGATATCTAAATTAACAATACAATACATTGTACTACAATAACAATCCAAATTAAATAAATACGTTGATTTTTATTATTTATTTGATGTAATATCTTAATTTTATTACAAATTATATATAATTCCATTTTTATTATTTTGACCTAAAGTACATAAATTTATGGACCAAACGTATGTTATCCATCTAATGAAATGACATTTCAAGAACTTCAAGGCCAACAAGATGATGCCATGTATTCAAATGTCGCGACATCTCCGAGTAAAAATAAAAGTGAATCAAAAGCTGCCAAGTATTCTAAAAGGCGTATGTTATCCAATTAGAAGAATTTTTTTTTACAATATATAGAGAGATACATGCATCAAAACAACATCGCCTCTACATAATAAAAAAATTAAACATTTCAAAACTTGAAGTATTCATCATTTTTTAGAAATTTAACAACATTTTACACAACTAATATTGATAGTTTGTTAGATATCTAACTATATATGGTTCGTTTCATTAAAAAAAATAAGGTAGAGGTATTTGGTTCAATAGGATGGGAAGATCTAGCCTTTCCATAGATCCATTAGTTGATTCATTTTCAATAGAGGTCATGATATAGGGTAACAATATGTCATTTTCTAGAAAAAAAAAATTACTACATCCATAGTCTCCTTATGTGTTACTATATATGACGTACTTTTGTAAAATTTATTTTGTCCCCATTCACAACTTCAATTGGCAAATGGTTGTCCAGATCGATGGAAAGCTTAGATTTTTCCGTTCTTGTTGCTCCCATAACTATCACCACCTTTTTTTGAGGTTTTCCACTGCATAGCGCACTATCATAATAGGTTGTCATGGGTTATTCCACTCCATCATAAGACCCAATATTGCTCAAACTCTGGTGTAGGTGCCCAATAAAAATGAAGATCTAGAGATCGGGTCCTTGATGATCAAAAACTTTAAGATTCGTGGATATATATCCTTGTATAGATAAGGGTGTGGGAATTTCAATTTAAAGTTTTCAAGTATATTTAAATAGAGTTATAAAAATATTATGAGATATTATGCAAATCAAAGTTGACAATTTTATGGAAGAGGACAATGTTCCCACCAATAAAAACCACAAAGGTTTAGACTCAAAATTCTTACTCTTGTCGTTGGATCTTGATGGAGCTCATATTTTTATGGCTGTGAGTTCCTCTTGCTCGTTGCTCCAGAAAAGGTAAATTATTTCAATTGTTGGTTTTTCATTTGTCTACTACGCTTGTAAATAGGTTATTTACTTTGTTGTAAATTAGATTTAGTTCTAATTACTTCCTTTAATGATCTCCAGTCAATCATTTATCTTATAGATTAACTTATTATTTTACTAGTATGAGTTAATGCTGCTCATATTGTTATGAAGAATTTAATGTATCGTGATTCATGTTTAATATTTTCTCTTTTTTCTGCAGTTGTTCGATCTGACCTTAGTTCTTGTCTCTATTAATATGATATGATATATTCTTTATCTAGGTGGGTTTAAATAACAAATGTAATTAAGTCTATTGTAATGAACCTATATGTAATTTTCTTTGTTATTCAATCTTTTTAGTGTTTAGAGCTTTCATGTAGAGATATTTAGGACTTCATGGGACTGACAACTTCATTATCGTGTCATTCATTAGTATTTTCAAGTTAACGTATTTTTGAGCATTTGTACTAAGACGGTTGACTTCAATCGAAAGTTCAGAAAGAGAGTCTCAAAATGCATTTATTGAAGTTTCATAATCTCTTGAAGGGCCATTTGACCTAGGGGAATGGTTTGTTTGGGACCCGAGACTTGTGGTGAGAGTTTTTGTCAGAAGCCTTTCGATCCAGGTGCTTTGTTAACCCTAAATTTTACCCTTTTCCCTACTTCTATTATTTATTTACTAGTTATGTTAGTATCTCAATCATTTCCTTATGAGTTATCTTTTTGATACTCATACTACACTTCTATCACTTCTATCCCCTGCAGGTTGCATTTTTTATCACTTTTGATTTTAGATGTAAAGAAATTCTTGGGATATTGAAGACTATGGTGAGATCCTGGCGTTGAGAGGTATTGATTACATCTAATTTTGCTACTCTTAGTATTTATATTATATTTAGAGACAAACTGTACTATTGTTGTAATTATGAAAGACTTGTAATCATATTTAAGATTAGATGATCAACTACTAATTGATGTCGGGTCTTTGGATGGTTTTGTTAATTACCTTTCTCCGTGTTTCTATACTGATACTTCTTGGTGTTGTCTTTCACTTGGTAGTCCGTTTGCTTATGGCTCCAAACTAAGTGTTAGGATTACTTACTAGTAGGGTGTAATAGGTTCCATCATGACCTGAGAAATAAGGCGGTGACATCTATAATTCATGATTATTTTACTTTCCTTTTGGGGCTTACCTACATTAGCTATTGCTTCTATTGGTGTCTTTCCTGTCCCGTTCATTATGATAGATTGTTGTGAGTTCATTCCTTTATTTCATTGTTCAGTCCCCATATTCATGGTTGCTTGTGTATCATTAAATAATTATTATTTCATATTCTTCAACATATTTTCGTATTAATTCCTTCCACTTCACTCCCTATTTTCCCTTGGCATTTTGATCTTCTGCAGCGAAGGCCCAAATTCTTCTCATTGAGTCTGCCCGCCTTGACTTGAAGTTTTAAAAGGTAACTAATACGAAAGGATCTGAAAGTTAAAATTGTTGGCATAAGTCCTCGAAATTTAAAGAATCAAATTAAACAGAAAAAGACCCAAAAAAATTGAGTTTCCAATCTGGGTTCTTCTGAACCCATCTTCACCTTATTTCCTCATTTTCAATTGTAGTTAATCCATTGTATATTTTAGCTAGATTCATTTCTGTTTACATGTTTAGTGAACAGTTATATTCATATAATTTGAATTCCTTTAGTTGAACTTGAATGAACTCCCTAGTAAAGTTGTCTTATGTGGGTTTCGAAGTCACTTTATTTGTCAAATAATGTCACTTATCAACTTTGTGTGATTTTCAATTTTTGTTCATCACTTATTCAATTTATTAAAAGTGGAATCAAAGTTTCTTGAAAAATTTGATTCACGTTTCATATCACATGTTTTAAATAAAAATAAAAACACATCAAGTTTTAGCCAAACAAATGATTTTTCGGATAACCAAATATTGTTAGCATACATATCAAGGGCTTACAACCTGTTTATATGTAAATACGAACCATATATCTTTCATTGGACTTCAAATAAAAAACTTATTTTAGATTTCATTGAGATTAATTGAATGGTTGTTGATTTTCCTTTCTTATACAATTAAGCATATATTTTCCTAATTTACTTAGATGTATAGTTTTCGTTGTTAAAACCAATTAAATGAGGTAACCTTTTGTCAATGTTGTAATAAATCGCAACTTTAAATAGCTAAGAAAAAGATAAGAAACTTTAAAATAATTATTTCAGGAAAAAATTGAGGAAATTTGGAAAATTTGTAGTAAGCTAAAGTTGAGTTTTCGTCAAGTTTATATGATTATCACTTGTAGCTAGGGAAGAGTTAGGTGTCGTTCCAGATATGGTTTGGAAAGTTCTTTAAATAATTTTTCCAACGCCGCCAAGTTTGGGAGATTTTGAGTTCGTATGAGTAAGTTATTACTTTAGGAAGTTTGGTTGTTGGAGTAAAGAAGTTCAATCCGGATTTGGGAAGCACAAGATTGTATTTTCCATATCTATTCAAATTATTTTGTTTTAAGGGATTAATTGGGGTTAAAAACAGACTTATTTCAGTTTAGAGAGTTTGAGAATTAATGTTAGGGCTTTTGGAGAAAGAACACAAGGGGAGAAGAAGAGCAGAAGCAAGAATTCCCAGAAAATGATCGTTTATTGTGGATTTCTTTGGGAGTGATCCCTAAAAAGGTGTGTGGCTCTCTCATAGCCATTGGGTTTGTTCACCCACGCGCCAAACGTGATTAATTCTGTGAAATTCGTCCTAAAAGGCTTGAAAGTTGATGTTTTTGATTTGTATTCTTGAATTTAAGTGTGTTGAATTAGGTTGATTGTTCGAGTATTTGAGAACTTCAAGTTGAAGTTTAGAGAAGTGCGTTAGATTCGTGAGTACTAATGTTAGGTATTGGAATAAAAAATGATTTTGAGGAAGATGTTTGAGTTTAGGCGAATCTGGATTGTGAAACGAAGAGGGAAAAAGTCGGACAATTTGCTTGAAACTAGTCCATCTCGGGGAATTGTTTCTCTTGTGAGAAAAAATCAGCTTCGCACCATGGAGCTTGACGAGGACTCCTCTGCCTAAATATTTAACTTCGTGAATATCTTCTAGGAGTATCTAGGTGTCGCAGCCCTGCTACATGATGGTGATTTCGTAACTTTCTTAAGTTTAGCTTTTTGAAATCATTCCTAAACATCAAGAGGTCCTTCAAACACAAATTATACTCCTTGAATCCATATTTCAATTCATGGATTGAGTAAGACTCAAATTCGAAGTAAGAGAGAAGATCAAAGTTGAGAGTCAAGTCAAGTAAATTTAATTAATGTTTTCAAGAGTCTTTTTACAAATGTTTTAACTTTGTTTAAGACTTATGAGTTGAATTTAGTAAAGAGTAATGCTGAAGTACTTGCTTTAAAGGAGTATGTGGGCACTATGTTTTCCAAAAGAAGTTTAAAAGAAATACTTTCACATTTAAACAAGAACTGAAACATAGATTTCAAAAGAGCCTTTGGTCTAGTTATCAAAAAAGAGTAATAGCTTTCTAAATGAAGCAAGCATTCAAACTCATATTTCCAAAATAGCCTTTGGACTATGTTTTGAGCACTAATCTCATATCATAGGAGAAGTATGTGTTTTAAAACATAAAATCCAATATATTTTGGGAATAGTATGAAGCACCGAATAGGGGAGAGTTTAGACAAATTACAAACCAATAATAATGAAGCCAGCTTGGGTAGAAAAGGATCACACTTCTAAGATGACCTTTTTCGAAGTAGATTAGTGGATCCATTAGGTAGTTCAGGTCTTATACCTTTGGTCGGGCATAGGATGCGCAAGCAACGTGAGGTAGATCAATGTATCATCACCGTAGGTCTTAATTAATGGTTGTCAGTAAGATAAACTCTAACAGAAGTTATTGTATTTTTCATACATCCTAGTTTACTTGTACTTTTACATACATCTCAGAGTTAATTGTATCTATGTATAAATAAAGAGTTTACAACATGTTTTTATACAAATTTTCTTTAAATTGAACTTGTTTTAAACTACTTTATATTGAAATGAGTTCAGTTAAGTGTTCATGAGTTGAGAAGATCAAAGGTAAGTGTTTCTTCTAGAAAATCTTTCAAGCCTATGTTGTTTATTATTCCAACTCACATACTCGTATGTTTAATATACTGATGTCAATTGTTTTGCATCGTATTAAGATGTAGACGCAAGTACCGAGGATCGACATCCAGCACACCGTTGATCCAGTTGAGCTTGACAGAGTTAGTTGGTGAGCCTACTTTCATTCCAGAAGACTTATTTTATCATTTATTGTAATCCATTCTTTATTAGGATGATGTGGGGTCTGTCCCTATATCCACTTCAGGTGTTTTTAGTGCTTAATAGTAGTTAGTGGTTCATTTTTTATCAGATTGTCATTTCAAAAATTGTTTAAATACTTGATTTACAATTTGGGCTAAGTAATTATATATCTTTGAGTTATACATCTTCTGTTTAAGTATTCTACTGTGTAAGTAAGCAAGACTAGGGTTTTTCTTGGGCACAACAATGGTCTCCGAGTGGTAACCAAGTTGGGGGTGTAGGTTCGAGGTGTCACTGACTGGGTATCATAGCACAGAGTTCAAGAGTCTTATGGAGTCTATGTGTGCCACATCTATAATTAAAAGACTGCAACATTTAGGAAATTTTTCACTTCTTTCCTATTACTTTCGTGCATTAGAGTGTGATCTCTAAAAAGTTTCGCTTTAATTTGTTCTTGCGCTTGTTTTCAGATAACAATGCCTCCACGAAGAGAATTCATAGGTCTTCTAGTGAGGAGAAATGTTTAACCACAAGATCAAAGGGTACCTAATAAACCTGAAGTGTAACCCAAGGGAGAAGTTTCTAATGTCGAATTGAGAGGGCCAATTAGAATGATGAGTTAATCGGTGACTAATTAGGTTTTTCAACACAGAGAAGTTTGACAAGAATGGTTGAAATTTCAAGGATTCATGATTCTTAAAGATGAATCCCACAATTTTTTGCTTGTTCAAGCACTACTAAGGACCCAGAAAGCTTCACTAAGGAATTGAGCAAGGTATTCGAGGTGATGCATGTTGCTGATACTGAGAGAGTTCAGCTAGCTGCTTATCAACTCAAGGGTGTTGATAGAACTTGGTTTGATCGGTGGAAAAGGGTAGAGAGGAAGATGCACAACTTATGCATTGGGCTTGTTTTAAGGAGGCCTTCTTGTGGAGTTTCATTCCATGAGAGCTAAAAGAAGTAAAAATACGTGAATTACTCACACTTAAGGAAGAATCTCTAAGTGTGCATGAGTGTTGGTCGAAGTTCACCCTACTATCTTGTTATGCTCCGGAGATGGTTAAGGACATAAGGAGTACAATTAGTTTATTTGTTGCTGGGTTAGGCCGTCTATCAAGAAAAGAGGGTCGGGCAGCAATGATTATTGGAGACATCGACATTAAGAGGTTGATAGTGTATGTGCAGCAGGTAGAAGAAGAGAAACTGAGAGATATCTAGGAGTTCAAGAATAAGGGAGCTAAGACAGGGAATGAGTCCGGGAAGAAGAAGAGTAATGCCAACCTATCATCTTTTCAATAGAAACAGATTGTCGTTCTCCATCGTCAACTAGTGCACCTGCACCCAAGAACAAGGTTGAGTACTATGTTTAGGGTTCCAAAGTTAAGCTTTTGTATTAACAAGGTAGTATGGCTCAAAGAGGTAGCAAGGACCCTACCTTCGGCAAGTGTGGTAGAAACTACTCCGGTGGTCGTCGTGAGAGTTTCACTTGTTATTTCATTTGTGGTCAGACCGGACATTTTATAAAAAAGCATCGAAAGAATAAGCGGGAAGATGGTAGAAGGGGAAATAGAGCCCAGTCTTCATCAGTTGATCCACCATAGAGGGCTGCACCTAGAGGATCTACTTTCGGAACAGGCGGAGGAACAAACCTCTTTTTTTCTCTCAACAGTCACCAAGAGCATGAGAATTCAACAGATGCTGTCAGTGGTACGATTCAAGTCGTTGCCTTTACTATTTTATGCATGCTAGTCCTATTTTGAGTTTATCTTTTCTAACTCCATATATTGCTATGAACATTGATATTATTCCTGAGCTACTTAGTGAACCATTTAGTGTTTTTTCACCTTTAGGTGAATCCATTCTATCAGAGAGAGTCTATCTTGATTTTAAAATTTTCGTCAATCACAAGAGTACCATGGCTGATTTAGTTGAGTTAGACATGGTAGACTTTGATGTTATTCTTGGTATGAACTGACTTTATGCCTCTTATGCCTCAGTTAATTGTAGAACTCGAGTTATGAAGTTTAAGTTTCCAAATGAGTAACTCTTATAGTAGAACAACAATTCAATAGTGGCTAAGGGTAATTTCATTTCATACTATCATTTAGTCTGAGTTAATGACTCAAGTTTTAACACCTCAAAAGTTTCATGACTTTGACTAGATGCTCATTTAGTGAAAATGCTAATTTATGACCAAATGGATGTATTTATCTTGATTAAGAAGTATTGGAGACTAAACGTCTAGTGACGACCATGACGTCTACTGATTTGTGAAAATGACCTACTGTGCCTTCATGTGTTTCAATGGGTTTTAAGAGTCTTATAAGAGTCAAACATGGTGATAAGAATTTGGACATACACTAGAGTGTGCTTAGAATCCAAACTATTGGGCACGACTGGCCAAGTACCACCCTAACGGCCCTCAAAGAGAACCCAACAGTTGTTCCTAAAAAATTGTTTAAAAAATGTGTCATTCATGAAGTAACGACGATCCATCGATGGGAGAACGGCCAGTAGATGTTGACAGTTCATTGACACTTAGAAATGTCACCAAAAGCTCCCAATATCTAGTCTCTGATCCAATCTACGTATGACCAGGATGGTCCGTGGTTTGGTTTACGATCCGTCCACTTGGTCTCGTAGATTGGGCCCCAGCTTAGTGTCTCTTCACTGTTAAGTGAGGTGAGTTTAGTCAATTGATTAATTAATTAATTAAGGGTTATGGTCGATTATAATTAATTACCTTAGGACTATTTCATCCCCCTAAGTCATTAAACTAACCTAGCACTTCATAAATCTCGAACTCTAATAAATCCACTTCTCTCTACTTTCTCCCATTACCCCCAATGACCCCTATTAAAGGACAAAGTAAAGCTTTAGTAGGGCTTCAAGATAAAGGCTTTCTTCTATAATTCTCTCAAAATTCTCTAAGAATTAACAAGGTATGTAAGCTATTCACTCTTGTGACTTCTTTCCCCAGAGGTTCTTCAATGTTTGGTTTTCAATGTTCTTCGAAACTATGGTTTTAATCCAATTCCATGGGTTATCTTTGAATTTGGCTTAATATGATACTAATTTGATTTTTTATGATGGATTATGATTTTTTTAGTAGTGGAGTGTTGTAGTTTCTTAGATTTTGATCTAATTTCACTAAAAGATCCATGAATGACCCCTTTTCCTAACCGTAACTCTAATTAGATTGATAGATGATTAGGGACGTGGTAATTGCATATTTGTTGCTTAATTTACTATTATATGATGACAATGATTGTATTATTGGACAAATATTATGTAATTGAGGGTGATATCTTGAAGGAGATTCTTGGAAGCCATTGGTAACACTTTCAAGATCATGATTATTTTACTTCAATTATGTTGGTCTATTCTAGATGATGATATTCAATTGTAGTATGAATATGTGAATAGAATAAGAAGATGAAGAGATGATTAATGTAATAGAATGTTATGATATTGTTAATGTGAGATGGGGATAGGGGTATTATTATGCAAGATTTAAAGTGATTCTTGTGTACCTTATTATTATATGACTATTTGATGTGATAATCTCACTAATTGTTGGGTTATGATAAAAGGGAGTTCTCATGCTAAACCTAAGAGCTATGATCATGATTATCTAAGGTATTAGTCCCTAAGGC
This sequence comes from Solanum lycopersicum, assembly GCF_036512215.1. NCBI lineage: Eukaryota > Viridiplantae > Streptophyta > Magnoliopsida > Solanales > Solanaceae > Solanum > Solanum lycopersicum. The sequence continues at coordinate 51,873,211 of NC_090811.1, forward strand.
CTATTTAAGTGTGTTCTTGAATTGGGTTGATTGTTGGAGTTTTTGAGACCTTTAAGGTGAAGTTTAGAGGTTCATTAAGTTATATTCGTGAGTACTAATGTTGGGTATCATGATTAACAATTAGTTTGAGGAAGATATTTCAGAGAAAAAGTCAGAGAGATTACATGAAACAAATCTGTGTCGCAGACTTGTTCCCCCTCAGAACAAAATTCAGATTTGCGTCGCGGAGTTTGATGCAGACTCCTCTGTCGAAAACCTTAATCTAACATATATCTTCTGGGAGCATCTTTGCATCGCGTACTTGCTCCACGACGGTGATTTCATAAATTTTCTTTATTTAAGATTTTCAAATCATTATTAATCATCAAAAGTTCCTTCAAAACACAAATCATAATCCTTGAAATATAATTCAATTCAAGGATCTAGTAAGATTCAAATTCGAAGTAAGAGACAAGATCAAAGTTGAGAGTCATGTCAAGTAATGTTTATTAAAGTTTTCACAAGTCTATTTACAAATGTTTTAACATTGTTTGAAGACTTAAGAGTTAAGTTCACTAAAGAGTATAGTTGAAGTAGTTTCTTCAAAGGAGTATATGGGGACTATGTCCTCCCAAATAGGTTTAAAAGAAATATTTGCACATTTAAACAAGAAGGGAAAATGAGATTTTCAAAGAGCCTTCAAGCTAGTTTTCAGAAAAGAAAAGAGTAATAACTTTCTAATTGAAGCAAGTAGGGTAAGTGAGATTTCCAAGATACCCTTTGAGATATCTTTTGAGCACCAATCTCAAATCACAGGAGATACATGTTTTTAACAACATAAGATTCAATATATGTTGGAAGTAGTATTGAGCATCGAATTGCGAGAGAATTTAGACAACTCACAACCCCCATAAACCATGAAGACAACAATGGTAGAAAGAATCATACTTTTAAAATGAATCCTTCTAGAAATAGACTAATTGATCCATTAGGCAGTTCAGGTCTTAAACCTTTTGCTGAATACAGGATACACTTGCAGTGTGAGGTAGAACGTTGTATCATCACTGTAGCTCATTAGTGAGTTTGTCGCTTAGAGAAACTTCCATTGTATTTTTACATACATCTCGGAGTTAATTCTATCTATGTATACATATAGAGTTTAACATATTTTTAAACAACTCTTCTTTATATTGAAGTTATTTTAAACAACTCTATATTTAAATGATAACAGTTAAGGTTTCATGAGTTTTGAAGAGTCAAGGTAAGTGTTCCATTAAAAATTCTTTTAAGCCTAAGTCGTTTAGTATTTCTAACTTACATACTCGTACATTCAATATACTGATGTCAGTTGGCTTGCATAGTATTATGATGCAGACGCAGTTAACGAGGGCCGTCATCTAGTTCACCGTTGATCTAGTTGAGCACTCTACATTCAGTTAGTCAGCCTCATTGCATTCTGTAGGGCTCCTTTTATTGCTTTCAACTTTTCTTTATTTATTAGAATGTTGTGGGGTTTTTCCTAACATCCACCTCAATTGTTCTTAGAGGCTTCATAGACACTTAGTAGTTCAGTTGTCTTGACATTATTATTTCAAATATTGTTTAAAATATTAGAGTTGCCATTTGGGCTAAGTACTTATACATATTTGAGTTATACCTCTTATGTTTAAGTATTTCGGTGAGTAAGTAAGTCAGACCAGGGATTCGCTTGGGACCATCAATGGTCTCCGAGTGTCAGCCACGTCTAGGCTGCTGGCTCGTGTCGTTAAAAAGGTGGAGTCCAATATCAATAATAACAAAAAAAATTCGTAGGGGATACATGACACTTGGAGGTCTAATTGGGGCATAATTGGGTCAGCCTGCTAACGAAAAAGGCATTGTTATCCTATTTGTAATAGTTTGAGTGTATTGTTGGAACAAAACGCTCCCAATGGTTCAACGTTCTTTTTGGTCATTTGCTATTTTATTTAAATTTTATCAAGCACTCAACTTACGTAAATTTTAAGGACCAAATATAGATTTATTAAGTTATATGTGAAATATTACAAGGATCAAAATTGGATAATATCCTAACAAAAATTGTTATATTACCTTTTATAAAACAGCAAGGCTGTTAGGGTAAATTTAAATTTCAAATGGGCTGCAAGGTGCGAGTTTCTTTTAGTTTTTTTTTTTTTTTTTTTTATCAAATTGCCACATTTCTTTTTACTCGTCGAAACTTGAATAAATTTGGCTAGGTGATAGGTGTAATATGGGTTTATAGAAAAGTGATATTTTTTGTTAAAACGCAGAGGGGAGAAGATGACTTTAACATATAATTTAAAATATTTGACCGACTATTTGGACGACGAAGTTTAATTTCTAGATAGACAACTCAATATTTTATTTGCTTAATGTATGACTCTTTTGTGTTATGTCTGAGGTTTTAAACATCCACTTTTTCTACAAATTGTATGGGAACTTTTTGAATGTCTTGAAATAACGTAACACATCAAGAAAAATATATCGTATTGCAATTTATAATCTTTTACATACACTTCTATAAAAGAAGAATAAATTTTACTAACAATTAATTATTTTAGTGGAGTGGTAAGTACTATCATGAGTTCAAATCTCTGTAGATATAAAATCGCCATGTTTATAAACTGTTTTTACCCCCAATTTCAAACTTTACAACGTGAATTTAGATTTAGTTGAAGTATAAATCACCTTCATAAAAAATCAGTGAAAAACATTAAACTCAATTTTGAAAGGACTGCAAACACACAAGTGATTTCTTTGGCGATTATTTTAATATTTATATATTCATTTACTCTATAGTGACTTAGCTACATATCAACATAAACAAGCATAACTTTTAATATAATAACACAACAATCACATTTGTCGAAGGATTCAACTTCAAATATGTATGATTGTTTTTACTTTATCTTTTCTGACTAATACATACAAAATATTCCCGACATTAAGCAACATATTTACAAAATAAAAATTTTTGGTACTTTAATGTTTTAACCAAACTCCAAAAGTATGATATTTAGAAGAAAAAAAAAGAGTCCGACTAAACACAATTAAATAAGAGGGATATATTGTATTGGATTATGTTAAATGCAATATTTTGATGGAATGTAGTGTTCCCCGTCATTACATTATGTAATATAAAATAATATGGAATGATTAAATTAATATAAAAGTAGACTAGGAAGTAGAGCTACTGTAAAAATATACTACAAAGTATAAAAAAAGATTATTACATTATAAGTAGAAAAGAATAAGAAGAAATATTAAGATTATTACATGATCATACCAAATTGCTTATTACAAAAAAAATGAATTATGTCGTTATCTAACAATTAATTGAATCATTATATGATACAATAAAAGTTAATTAACAATCAAAACACACAAGATATTTAAACTAACAACACAACACATTATATGACAACAACAATCCAAATTAAATGAATACGTCATTTTTTATTATTTATTTGGTCTAATGTCTTAAATTTATTACAAATTATGTAATTCAAATTTTATTATTCTCACCAAAAGTACATTTATGGCCCGAACGTATGTCTCCATCTAATGACACGATATTTCAATCAAATTCAAGGCCAACAAGATGATGTTATCTATTTAAGTGTCGTGGCAGCTCTGAGTAAAAAGAAAAAGGAATCAAAAGCTTCCAAGTGTTCTGAAAGGCATGTCTTGGACAATTACAAGAAATTTTTCTTACAATAGAAAGAGATATACATGCATCAAAACAAAATTGTCTCTACTAATAAATAATGAAGTAAAGCATTGAAAACATGAAGTATTCCTTCTTGTTTATAGATGTAATAACATTTTACACAATGAACATTGTTAGTTTTTTAGAAATCTACCTATATATGGTTCCTTTCATAAATAATATAAGGTGGAGATCTTTTAGCGGATTCATTTTCAACAGAGGTCCTTATATAGGATCAGGATATACCATTGTTTAAATAAGAGTAATACATCGGCAACTGTTATTTGTTATTATATATCAATTACTTTTGTACACTTCAATTTTTTCCGTATTCACAACTTGTGGGAACTTTAATTTTTCCCTTTCTTGTTGCTCCAATAACTATCACCACCTTTTAGGGGATTTCCACTTCAGAGCTTCTTCATATAAGAGGTTGTCATGGATCTTTCACTCCGTAGTAAGACCCAATTTTGCTCAAACTCGGGTGCAACATCCAATTAAATTGCAGATCTAGAGGTTGAATCCGCTATGATCCTGAATTTTAAAATTCGTGGATATAGATCCTTGTATGGATAAGGGTTCAGGAATTTGTCTAAAAATAATTCACATATCTATAAATAGAGTTATAAAAAAATTATAAGATATTGTACAAATCGAAGTTGACACCATTTCGTAAGAGGACAATGTTCGCACAAATAAATACAACGATTTAGAGTAAAAATTTTACTCTTGCCGTTTAATGGAGCTTCGATAGAGCTTGCCACAACTCATCTTTTGATGGATGTGAAATCCTCTAGCTCGTTTCTCTTGAAAAAGTATATAATTCTCATAGATATTTTTTCTTTTGTCTGTCATGCTTGAAAAAAGGTTGTTTGTTTCGTTGTAGATTAGATTTAGTCCTAATTATTTCTTTAATGATTTCGATTCTATAATACAGTAAATTATTTTTTTCGAGTAAAAGTTAATTATGTTGCTCTTGTTGTTATGAAGAATGCAATGTTTCTTGATTCACGTTTAAGATTAGCTCTTTTTTTTCTGTAGTTTTCTCTATCTTAACTTAGTTCTTGTCTCCTTTAATATTATATAATATTGTTCTATGTCGGTTTAAATTTCACATGATAGTGTGTCTATTGTAATTACCCTATAGGTCATTTTCTTTGTTTTCGGTCTTTTAAGTGTTTAGATCTTTCCTGTAGTGATAAATATGACTTGATGGGACTAAGAATTCGATAATCGGGTGATTTGTTTAGATTTTCTGCAAGTTAACGTATTTTGAAGCCTTTGTACTTGGATGTTGACTTCAGTCAGAAGTTCAGAAAGTAAGTCTCAAAATGTAATTATGATGGTTTCATCATATCTTGATGGTCCATTTTGTCTAGGGGAACGGTTTGTTTAGGACCTCGTACTTCTGTAAGAGTTTGTGTCGTTAAGCCTCTGATCCAGGTTCTTTGTTGAAACTAAATTTTACGCCTTGTTTCTTATATCTATTCTTTATTTCTAAGCTACTTTAGTATCTTGTGTTTAGTTACTTGTGTTATTCTTTTCTTATTTTATGGTGTTTATGCTCTTTCAATCGTTTGATCTCAGCCGCCCGTTTCCTGATGAGTACACTTTTTGGTACTCATACTACACTTTTTTTCACGCCGTGAGCTTACACCTTTGGCGGGACATACACTCAATAACCACTCCTGGCCCCAAGGAAACCCTTATCCTAGATTTTTTAACTCAATGGAAGACTTAAGCAGAAGAGAATTAACTCAAAGAAAATAAGTTTAAAGTATTAAATTAGCCAAAATAAGCCTTGAATGTATACAAGTGAAATGTATAAGACAAAATAATTAATGTTATCTGCCTATGAAGCCTCTAAAATAAAGGTGGATGTTGAGATAGGAACCCAATTCATTCTTAAAACTTAAATCCACGAAAAACAATGATAAAAGATGTCCTATAGAATGAAGGGAGACTCACCAACTGACTCTGAGATGCTCAGTGGATCAACGGTAAGCCGGATTCTCATCCAATTTACCTACATCTTCATCATGATACCATGCAGACCAACTGACATCAGTACATTAAATGTACAAGCATGCGAGTTGGAATGCCGAAACAACTTAAGCTTGAAGTGAGTAAGAAGAGATGTTTACCGTGGCTCTGCTCAACTCATGAGTAACATAAATCAAATATATTTAGCTCATTTCAGTATAAAGAAATTTAAAAACAAGTGCAATATAAAGAATAGATGTTTGAAAACACGTTGTAAACTCTGAATGTATATGAGGTTATAATTAAATCTGAGATGTATGTAAAATACATATAAAATGATGTATATATTAATACATTTTCACTTCAGTGGGAGTTCCTCTAACCGACAACCGTCACTTATGAGCTATAGTGATGATACAATGATCTACCTCACTCTTCCAGCGCATCTTATACCAGACCAAAGGTATAAGACCTCAACTACCTAATTAATACATTATTCTACTGTGAAAATTGTACATCTAAAAAGTATGACTCTTTTCTACCCATGGTTGCTCTATGGTTTTATGGAGATGTGAGTTATCTAAACTCATGCTCGTCCACAATTCAGTGCTTCATACTAATCCCAAAATATACTGGCTCTTAAGTTTTTGAATAAACAAACTTTTCCTATCATTTTAGATTTGTGCTCAAAACATAGCTCAAAAATGGTACCTTGGAAATCTATGTTTCATCCTTGCTTATTTTTATAGAGTAGTTACTCTTTTCTGAAAATTAGTCCGAAGGCTCTTTGCAAATCAATGTTTCCGTTCTTATTGAAATGTGAAAACATTTTAAGTCTCTTTGGGTATACTTAGTCCTCATATACTTTTGAATAAATGAACTTCAACTTTACTTTTTACTCTTTACTTTTTGCTCTTTACTTAGCTTTAAACTTGAGACGTAAAACAAAGTTAAAATGTTGTTACAAACCCTTGAGAACTCTTAAAAACATTGCTTTGACTTGCTCTTTAAGTTCATAAACTTTTATCTTAACTCTCCTAGAATTAGAATATGGATTCAATGTTTATGATCTAATATTTATGGATGATTTTATGATATTTAGATATACCTTTAGTGTTAGATCAATTAGAAATCATAGGTACATCACTTAGGAATTAGTAAAGAATGATGGGGCAAGAATGGAGACAACTGGTATCCCTAGCGCTTTGTGAGGTGCGAGGTGCCGGTCCTCAAACTTCAGCGATGTTTCTATGGCGTATTGGCTGGCCTAATCACATGAGGCCAGATTTTTTGTGGTGCTCTGGCAGGTGCGACGCCCAGCCCTTACCCTGAAAACCTCTGACTTATCTCCTTTGTTTTCATATTTAAGCCCTCTAAACTCCTATGGTACTTTCCTCAAATACATATCATCATTAGTACCCTCAATACCCAATAGATTTAACTAAAAAAATTGGAAAAACGAATCAAATCAACAGTAGGCATTCAACAACTCAATTAATGAGAATTCATTATGGTTCTTCAAGAACTTCACTTTCGATCATTCGACGAACTAACTCAACACGAAAACTTCTTATATACCTTATTAAGGATAACCCATGATGAATACAATCGCAAACTTTGGTGTTCTTGCCAAATTCTTGACTTTTCTCCCTTTCTTCTCTTTTTCTCTCTTCTCGTAGCCTTAAGCATGATTTTTCATTTATAAAACTTACCTAAAATTAGTTTTTACCCCAATAGACACTAAAAAAATAGGAATTACTTGGTCAAAAGATTAGATTGTCCTTTCGAAAATCAAGATTGGGACTTTCTTTAATTAAACAACCCAACTTCTAATAGGCATATATCCCTTATGCGATATTGAATATACACAAAATGGGCGGCGTTGGAAAGATTCTTCCAAGGGATTTCAAACCATATCAAGAACTGTCTCTAAATCATCTTGACCTAGAAGTTATGGCCTTTTGAAATAATCAGAACTCACTTTCTTAACTTGGGCAATTTTCCAATTTTTCCTTTTCTTTCAAAAAATGAATATTTTTAGTTTCTTAGCTTACTCCTAGATATTTCAAATTGTGAGATATTATAATATCTCCTCCTTTGAAATATTCGTCCTCGAATGTGATTTATTTCACTAAACGAAGGATAGTAACATCAAGTTTAACACTCAACAATCAAAAGCAAGTAACAATATGCCTACTCATAGTTTGTAGTACTAAGAAGAGAAATGGTGCCCTCATCTGCATTCCATATTCAAAGTTATGTGGATATATTTTCTTCATGTCCTCTTCAGCATCCAAAGTTGCTTCTTCAACAAGTTTGTGTCTCCAAAGGACCTTTACTAATGCAACCCCTTTTATTCTCAACTTGCGAACTTGACAATCTTAAATCTGCACCAGAATCTCCTCATTTGATAATTTATACTTAATCCAAACATTCTAAATTGGTATTATCAATGAAGGATCATCCAAGCATTTTTTTAACGTAGCGATGTTAAACATTGGATCCACTGCTACCATATCTTGTGGTAACTCTAACTCATAACCCAGGTTGCTTATCATTTTGGATTTGCGACGAGGTCATTTATATTGGGGACTAAGTTTAGCCTTCTTAATAGACCTCATAGCACCACTCATGGGTGAAGCCTTCGAGTATACCTAATCATCTACTTCCAACTCCAATGGTTTCCTCCTAAAATATGTGTAGGATTTTTGACAACTTTGTGCCATTGTCAGTCTCTACCTAATCATCTTCACCTTGTCCGTGGCTTGGTGAACTAGATCTAGTGCTATCAACACTTCTTTATCAACTTCGAACCACCAAATAGGAGATCTGCCTTCTTCCATAAAGTAGTTCGTATGGATCCATTTGGATGCTCGAATGGAAACGGTTGTAGTAAGTGAACTCAATGAGAGGTAGATGATCATCCCAATTCCCCTTGAAATCAATCACACAATCCCTCAACATATCTTCTAAGGTCTGGATACAATGTTCCTCGTGCCTATCCGTCTAAAGATGAAAAGTAGTGCATAAGTTCACCTTTGAACCCAACCCTTTCTGGGACGACTTCCAGAACTATGCATTAAATTATTCACCTTTATTTGAAATTATCAAAACTGGGAATCCATGAAATCTCATGACCTCCTCAATGTATAACTTTGCATAATACTCTTCCAAATGAGTAGTCTTTACCAGCAAAAAATGGGCTGATTTTGTTATTCTATTGACAATCACCCAAATTGAATTATGTTGCCTGCGAGATCTTGGCAATCCTGTGATGATATCCATATTAAACATTTTCAACTTCCATTAAGTAAGTTATATATTCTGATCTAAGCCTCCTAGTCTTTGGTTTTCCACTTTTACTTGCTAGCAATTCGGGCACTTTGCAACAAAATCAACGATGTCATTTTTCATACTTTCCCACCAATATACCTCTCTCTAATAGCAATACATCTTTGTGGAACAAGGATGAATGGAATATATGTTGCAATGAGATTCCTCCATGATCCTCTCTTGGAGTCTACCCACCCTAGGTACACACAATCTACATTGATGCTTCAGCAAACCATCTTTCCCTTGTTAAAAAGCTAATACTTTTTGCTTATAAACATTTTCCTTCAAATTAAGTATATGGGGTCTTGATTTTGCTTCTTTTTAACTTTTGAGATTGACGATGATTCAACCCCATTTGTCACAATTATTCCTCCTTCTGTGGAATCCGTGAGTCGGACTCCTAAGTAGGCAAGTCTATGCACTTCTTTTTTTAGTTCCATTTTTTCTTCCTCCAGATGGGAGGTACTACCCATAGACAACCTACTTAAGGCTTCATCAACAACGTTACGCTTACCTAGGTTGTAAAAATACTTATGTCATAATCTTTGAGCAATTCTAACCACCTCTTTTGTTTAAAATTAAGATGTCTCTGAGTGCACCATATTGTAGGCTCTTGTGATCAGTGAATACATCCACATGATCACCATATAAGAGTTATGACATAACTTAAAGGTGAATACTACAACAAAAATTCTAAGTCATGGGTTGAATAATTCTTCTCATAAACTTTCAACTGTCTCTAGACAAAAGCTTTAACCTTGACATTTTGCATTGGCAGACAACCCAACCCAACTCTAGATGCATCATATTGCACCACAAAATCTTGAATACCTTCCAATATGGTCAAAATATGGGCAGTAGTCAACCTCTTCTTCAACTCTTGAAAGCTTTTCTTACAAGCATCAGACTATTGAAATTTTACTGTCTTATGGGTCAACTTGGTCAAAAGAGACTGAATTAGATGAAAATTTTTCAACAAACCTTCTATAATAGCCAACCAAACCCAAGAAACTCCTAATATCGGTTGGAGAAGTAGGTCTATGCCAACTATGAATTGGCTCTGGCTTTTGGGTATCTACTCTAATCCCATCATCGGAATATATGTGGCACAAGAATGTCACAGACTTATGACAAAAATATGACTTTGAGAACTTCACATATAACTCATTTTCTTTCAAAGTTTGAAGGACTACTCTTAGGTAATTGGCAAGATCTTCTTCGTTCATTGAATAGTTAAGTATTCATCAATAAAGATGATAACAAACATATCTAAATAAGGCTTCCAACTCTATTCATAAGATCCATGAACAAAAAATTAAAATGCCCATATCTGGTTCTAAAAGTTGTCTTTTGAATGTTACATTCTCTAACTTTCAACTGGGTGTAGCCGGATCTGAGGTCAATCGTGGAAAAAACAAGAAACACTTTAATGTTGATAGAAAAAATCATCTATCCTTTGAAGATGAAACTTATTCTTGATAGTAACCTTATTCAGTTGATGGTAATCTATACACATCCGAAGGGAACTATCCTTCTTTCTCACAAACAAGACTGGAGCTCATAGAGTTGAGACACTTGGTCGAATGAAAACCTTATCTAATAGATCTTTCAATTGTTCTTTCAACTTTTTCAACTGTGTTGGTGCCATTTTATATGGCTGAATAGAGATAGGAAGAGTATATGGAATGATGTCTATGTCAAAGTCTGTTTCTCTCTAAGGAGGGACATTTGGTAGATCATCATAAAAGACTTAGAAACTCTCATAGTACTTGAACTGACTTAATAGGAGGTACCTCAGCACTAGAGTCATTAACTCGAACTAATACATAGACACACCCCTTAGAAACTATATTCCACACCTTAAGGTACAAAATGAAGCGACCCTTAGGCATAAGTGACTATTTTTTCACTCCAAGAATGGCTCATAAGGAATTGAAACTTCACAACCTGAGTCATACAATCATCTAAAGCATAGCAATCATGAATCCAGTCCATACCAAGAATGACATCAAAGTTTACCATGTCTAACTCATATAAATTAGCCACGGTACTCTTGTGATTGATGCAAATGAGACAATTACGATAGATGATTTCTTCTAGAATGGATTCACAAACAGGTGTGGAAACACTCAATGGTTTAATAAGTTTCTCATGAATACTATCAAAGTTCATGGAAACATATGGAGCTACTCCTTCTTGGGTCTAGCAATGCATAAATATTAATGTCATAGACATGAATCATACCAGTGACACCATCTACAAATTCTAATGATCTTGGTCATTGTTGAGAGCATACAAGCGGTGTGTTCCCCCCGCTAGTACCGAACGTAGTTTCCCTAGGTTCAACCCTATCTGGTGGAGCAACTAATAAAGACAGGGCTCTATTACCCCCATTACAACTTCTTGGCATATTCTTTCGACACACTCTCATGAAATGCCTACTCTAACATTACCTAAAAAAACCAGCGGATCCCTCACTACAAACACCAGAATGGTTTCTACCACATTTGGCGTAGGCAGAAGGCTTACTATCCCCTTGCGCCATACTACCATGTGAATATGCAGGTTTAGCTCTACAATTCTGACCATAGTATTCAGCATTGTTCTAGGTAAATGTGCACTTGCAGATGATGAGGCAGGACCCTTCTGTTTCTATTGGAAGGATAACCGTTTTGCATTACTCTTCTACTGTGCAGACTCATTCCTTGTCTTAGCTTTCTTGTTTCTAAACTCCTCTCTGTCTCTTTGCTTTTCCTCCTCTACCTGCTGCAGATAGACCATCAACCTCGAAATTTCTATGTCCCCAATAATCATTGCTTCCCAACCCTCTTTTATTGAAGAACAACCCAATCAATCAACAAACACATTGATCCTACTCCTCATGTCTTTAACTATTTACGGAGCATAACGATATAGTTAAGTGAACTTCTATCCATTTTCATGCACAATGAGAGAATCCTATTAGAGTGTAAGAAACTCTCGTACCTTAGACCTTTTCAATTCCAAAGGAAAAAATACCCCAAAAAGCCTCTTCAAAATAGGTCCAACTCGGATATGGTGCATCCTCATCACTACTCTCCTTCTACTGATCGAACCAAGTCCTACCCGCATTCTTCAGTTGATATCAAACTAGATAAACCCTTTCAGTATCAACCACATGAATCATATTAAACACCTTCTTCAACTATTCCACATAATTCTCTGCATCCTCAGTGGTAATCAAACCCATGAAACTGGGAGGATTCTTTCTCAAGAATTCACGAATCCTCGAGGTGTGAGACTCTTCTTGTGAAACTCATCTATGTTTTCTAACCTGATTAGTCACAAATTGTGAAGCTCTACGTTTGGTGTACTTGGTTTCTCTTGAACCTCTATATTCCTCCTAGTTGGACGACCCTTATTGTTTTTTGTCGAGACATATTATTCTAAAAGCACGCGCAAGAACGAATTAGAGTGCACCTTTTAAAGATAAACTCTAACGCATGAAAGGAATATGAAAGAAGTGAGGAATTCCTAAATTTTGCAGCCTCTTAATTATAGTGTGGCGCGCTTTAAATCGATAACTAGGACTCTACAAACACGACTTCATAAACTCCCAAGGACTGTTGAACTCTATGTTTTGATACCAAGTATGTCCTGCCTCGAGTCTACACCCTAGGTGGGACAGACACTTAAAGACCACTGATGACTCCAAGTGAAGGCTTAGAAACTTTCTTAACTCTGCGGAAAACTTAAACAGAAGAGAAACAACTCAAAGAAAATAACTTTAAAGTACTATCTTAGCAAAAATGACAACTTAAGTCTTAAATAAATATAACTTAAATGAATAAGACAGATGAACTAATGGTATTTGTCCATAAAGCCTCTATAATAAAAGTGGATGTTGGTACAAGACCCTCAATAATCGTAAAAACATAAATCCAAGCAACACGATGATAAAAGATTCCGTCGTAATGAAGGGAGGCCCACCAACTAACATTTAGTTGCTCACTAGAATAACAGTACGCCACATGTTGATTCTAGTTACCTGCGTCTGCATCATGATATGATGTAGGTAAAGTGGCATCATGGCATTTGTACATTGAATGTACAAGTATGCAAGTTGGAATGCTAAAACAACGTAAGCTTGAAGATACTACGAATAAACATTAACATTGGCTCTACTCAACTCATGAGTTATATAACTCAGATATAACTAACTCTTTTCATATAAAAAAATTAAAAACAAAGTTCAATATAAAGAAAAACGGTTTGAAAACATGTTGGAAAGTCATAATGTATACGATGATACATTTCACTCTAAGATGTATGTAAAATACAAATAAAGTGATGTATATATGCGAATACATTTTTTATTTCTGCGGGAGTTTGTCTAATCGATAACCATAACTTATGAGTTATAGTGATGATACAACGATCTACCTCACACTGCTAGTGCATTCGATACACGGCCAAAGGTATATGATCTGAACTGCTTAATGCATCCACTAGGATCCACTAGTCTAGTATGAAATGGGTTCATCTAAAAAGTAAGACCCTTTTTACCATTGTGGCTACATGGTTTTACGAAGATGTGAGTTATCTGAACTAATGTTCATTCCCAATTCGGTACTCAATACTACTCCCAAAATATATTGGCTCTTATGCTTTTAAAAATATGCTTCTTCTTTCATTTGAATTTAGTGCTCAAAATATAGCTCAAAGGCTACCTTGGAAATCTCAGTTCCACTGGCTGCTTCATTTTATAAAGTTATTACTCTTTTGTAAAAATTAGCTCAAAGGATCTTTTGAAATCTCTGTTTCCGCTCTTATTTAATTGTGAAAACATTTTAAATCTCTTTAAAATAGAGATTTAAAATACTTAGTTCTCATACTTTAAAAGAAATGAACTTCGACTTTACTCTTTACATAGCTTGAAACTTGAGCCTTAAAATAAAGTTAAAATGTTGTTAATGACACTTTAGATCTCTTAAGAACTCTCTTTGACTTGCTCCTTAACTTTTAGACTTTAACCTTAACTTCTTTGACTTTGATGATATCTTTCCTTGAATAGGATTATGGATTCAAGAGTCATGATCTCATGGTGATTTCATGATTTTTAGATGTACCTTAGAGTGCTAGAATCAATTATAAATCGTAGGTAGATCATTTAGGAATTAGGACGGAAAGGTGGGGAAAGATTGGGGAGAACTGGCATCTCTGGCGCTTTGAGAGGAGCGGGGGGCGCCAACCCTCAATCTTTAGAAAATTTTTGGTGGCGTACTGGCTGGTGCGACACCACATAGGCCAAAGTTTAGAAGAAGTTTTGTAGGTCTATGGCAGGCGCGACACCCCAGCCCTTGCCCAAAAAACCTCTGATTTTTCTCCTTCGTTTTTCATATCTAAACTCTCTAAAATCATGGTTATTTTCCTTAAAACTTAGTATAATCAATACCATCAACACCCAATAGAATTAACTAGAAAAACCACCTAGAAAAACGAATTAAATCAACACTAGATATTCAACAACTCAATCAACAAAAATTCAACAAGGTTCTTCAAGAACATCACTTCCTATCATTCAACTATCTCAAAATCGCTGAATTTAAACAATTTTGTGTGTGGGTAAACCAACCTAACATGAATATATCTCACATACCTTGATAGTGATCACCCTCGACAGATTCCACTCGCAAACCTTGGCGTTCTTGGTGAGTACTTGACTTTTCTCCTTTCCTTCCTTTTTTTCTTTTATTCAAGCCCTTAGCGTGATTTTGATTTTCTAAAATTGAACTAAACTTATTTTCTACCCTAATAAACCCCTAAAGAGAAATAGGAAATTAATTGGTGAAAAGTCTAGTTTGCCTTCATTAAATCCGGATTGGGATTTTCCTTGCTTCAACAACTCAAATTTCGATAGACATATCTCCCTCTTATGATATTGAAAATGCGCAAACTTGGAGGAGTTTGAAAGATATCTCCAAGGATTTTCCAACTTTATCAAGATCTGCCTATGATTCATCCTCATCTAGAACTTATTGCCGTTTGAAAATGATCAAAACACACATTCTTAACTTATGCAATTTTCCAAATTTTTCCTTTTCTTATAAAATGAATACTTTTAGTTTCTTATTGTATTCCGAGCTATTTCAAACTGTGAGATAATAAACCTCTACCCCCTGCATATTGCATTTAAGTCATCACCATAGACTTTGAGTCATGCGAAAATATATTGGGATGTCGAAGGTTAGGGTGAGCTCCTGGATTTTGGTGCTACATATTTAAATCCATTTTATATAGGAGTAGTCTTTATATTTTATTTAGAGACAACGTGTACTTTTATTGTAATTGTGAAGTCCTTGTACTTATATCTTTGTTAGATGATAAACTACTAACTGATGTTGGAACGTGGGATAGTTTTGTTAATTACCTTTCTTTGTGTTATTATGTGCTCTTACTTCTAATTGTTGTCTCTCTCTTTGTAGTCTGTTGCTTATGGATCCGGACTACGGGTTAGGATTACCTACTGAAAGGGGGTAGTAACTGTCATCATGACTTGAGAAATCGGGTTGTGATATCTTTAATTCTTGATTATTTAAGTTTCATTCTCGGAGTCATCTAAATTGGCTATTGCTTGTATTGGAGTCTTTCTAGTCAAGTTCAATGTGATCATCTATTATGAGTTAATTCCTTTGTTTCGTTGTTCAGATCCCATATTCATGGTTGCGCGTGTATCTTTAAATAATTTGTGTTTTCTATCACTAACGGACGCTAATTATTTCCATCTTTTTGCAAGTACATTCCACTTGACTCCCTGTTATCCCTTTGGATTTTTATATTGGGCCACGGAGGCCAAATTCTTCAAATTGATTATGTCTTCCTCGGCTTGAAGTTTGAAAAGGAGGCTAATATGAAAGGATCGGAAAACTAATATTTAGGTGTAAGGCCAATAAATTTAAAGCTTCAAATTAAATGGGCAAAGACCCAAAAAAAATTGAGTCTCCAATGTGGGTTCTTCTAAACCCCTTTTCACCTTATTTCTTCATTATCGATCGTAGTTATTTATTCCCATTGTATATTTTAGTAGATTTATTTTTGTTGCGTGTTTAATTTACTTTATATTTTTTTGTAATTCTATTAGTAGAACTTGAATGAATCCTCTAGTGAAGTTTTCATATGTTGATTTTAAAGTCTCTTTACTTTGTCAAAATATTTCGGTTATCAATTTTGAGTGATTATTAATTTTTGTTCATTACTTGTTCAATTTCCTAAAAATGAACTCAAACTTTATTGATATATTTGATTCAAGTTCTTACTATCAAATGTTTTAAATTTTAAAAAAAACATGTTTTAGTCAAACAAATTATTTGCCAGATAATCGCATATTGTTAGCATATATTTCAAGGGCTAACAACTTGATTATATGGAAATAAGAATCATGTGCTGTTTCTTTTGACTTCAAAATATTTTTCTAGATTAACTTTTTTGTAGATTGACTGAAATTTTTCTTGATATTCTTTGTTATACAGTTAAAGCCTATTTAATTCTAATTTGCTTAGATGTATAGTTTTTGTCCATAAAACCAAATAAATGAGGGTAAAATTTGTAAATGTTTACGATGTCAAAATAATAAAAAAGTTTTCATAGTGGATGCATGACACTTGGAGGTCCTAACTGGAGCATAATTGGGTCGGTTTACTCACAACAAAGGCATTTCTATCCTCTATTTAATAGTTCTAGTGTATTGTTGGATCATTACCCCTAACAATTCAAGGTTCTTTTAGGCCATTTTCCCCATTTTATGATACTTTTGTTAAGAACTCAAATTCTGTTAATTTTAATAACAAAATATACATTATTGATTCATTAAACATTATACGTGAATATTACAAGGATCAAAATATGACAACATCCTAAATCACAGACCTAAATTGATAAATTTCCTTTGATAAAATAATAATGATGTTTGGGTGTAACGACTTTTTCCTGTCATCATAGAATAGTCCAAAGGGAAAATTTTGTGTTGGAAAATTTTTGCCAGTATCTTGAAATTTCCCAACCTAATCCTGACTTGGACGAAATTGGAGTTTGTTAGGTCTAGGGAAATCTGGAAACAAATGAGAGATTTAATTATGGATTTGACTACAGGAGTATATATGTAAGACATTAAGAAACCTATACGACTTTACGAAATCGAATTAGGGCATGTCAAACTCCCAAAATTCATCTTATTGAGAAAGGGTATATTCTGAGTATCATGGGATGAAGGAATATGTAAAATGGGGGGGGGGGGTTGGAACTCTTCAATAACTTCATTGGTACCACGTATGCTACCATGATGGGATTATTCCCAACTGGGTGGGGCCACTATGGTAAGATGAGGGATCGTTGTAGAGGCTCAATCGCAAACTTAGTCGGAGAAAACCTCAACTACAACATGATTCTTTAAGTTTTTGATTTTATAGCTAAGAGACGACCTAGGAGAGTTCTTGAATTATTTCCATGAATTTTGGTTATAAATTAAGGTTTTCACTCCCCAATTTTGTTTTTCTATTCATAGTACGTAGAGTCTTGATTTTATATCATAGAGCGAGGGATTTGAACAATTTTGGATGGTGGCAGAAACCCTAGATTCACCTTAGGATCATAATTTGGGTCTTGGGTTATTGGGTTTGTCATATCAGGATAAATTAGACACAAGTTATTGGTCCCCGTATGGAATTGTTTGTTCGTAGACCTAGAGCAAGCAGAATGAATCTGGAAAAGGAGGAATAAAGTTTCTTAGTAGGATTCAAGCTCTGTTTAAGGTAGGTGATGGTTGTGATTTAATGTTGAGGTGATATTTGTTTGAAATTACTTTATTATAATACGTGTATGCATCTGAATGTTACACTAATGATCACAGTAATGGTAAAGGAATATGATTGAATAATTGTATGTTATGAATCATGACTTATTGTTTGATTATGAGAATGTACATTGTGAATGTATTGTAGCTTATTCAATGGATATGGTGGTATACTCCAACAAACTAACTTGGATTGGGTGCCTCTTTCTGGCACATATATATGATCAAGTTTCACATCCCGCGCACTAACTTTTAGTGGGCATGGGTTCCGTGAGAGGATCAATGACATGGCATTCATGTATATCTTTGACATTGTGATATTATACATTGTTCGTAAGTGTTATTTGATATTGTATATGTTTCTTCTATGCATGTTTATTATGTTGAAGTTAGTTACATATGTTTAACCTATTGGGATAGTCGTGTGACCCTACCAACAAACTCACCACGGTGTACTAATACTACACTTGCTCTTTCATTGTTTAGTGAAGGGCATATTCAGGTGGCTACTAACAGACCTTATTTAGAAGACTAGTGATCGACTAGAATTCAGGGATGAGGAAGTTCTTGCGATCTTCCATGTGTTCTCTTTTGTTTATGTCCACATCTTTGGACATAGACTAGTACTTTACATTTTTCTATGTTTAATTAGGCTGTACCGATTTTTTTAGGATTATGGTTCCTTGTTAGAATTTTTTAAAAATGAGTTTCAAGTTCTAGTGAAGGATTTCCACATTTTTTTTGTTAGACTTCAGACTTTATGGGAACTCCCTAATTTTCTTGTGGGCATTTAAACCTGCTTTTGTATCATTAAATGTTTTAGCTTTCGTTAATTTAGTTAGTTGGGTGGTAATAGTGGTTATCCTTGCTTTGGAATCCCTAATAATAGGTTGAGCTTGAGGCATGGGTAGAGGAATAATGAGGAGTAGAGGCCGAGGAAGGGTAACACTTACTAGGGATCTAACTCAGGTTGGGAATGCTCGCAAAAATTAGAATTCTCCTGCGCGTTATGAAGAGATAGAAAAGGTTAAGAATGAGGAGGAAGTTGGAAAAAAAGAAGAGGTGCATGATGAGACTATAGGTATTCTCCCCTTATACCTAGTGTTAGCTCAACAAATTATGTCATTCTTGAAAGGATTTGTTGGTCAAGAAACTCAAGATCCCACCAATCCCCCTATTTCTATAACTATCCCCAATGTTGTGTGTAATTGTAGGTAATGATGTTTTCTTCTCTCCTTCAGTGGGTCTTTTTATGTCCAGTAATGAACATGAGATTTGACTATGCTCTTAAAGTTAAAACGACATATGTTCTATGGCTGCGAGATTGAGGATGCCTATGAGTTCATTCTAGATTTGTATGAGAGTCTTCATAAGTTGGGAATTATCCACTTGCATATAGTAGAGATTGCGTCTTTTAAGCTTCAAGGTAAGGCGAAGAAGTGATGTAGAACTTAAATGGAATGGAAATCTTCAACCTGACCTCAACTCACTTGGACTCAGTTTCATGGTATGTTCTTGGAAAAGTATGTGCCTCGATAGATTCATATTTTTGAAGCAAAGTGGTATGTCTGTTGCTTCTTATGACGCTAATATTCATTCTTTGAGGAGACATGATACACAATTACTTACTACTAAGAAATAGAGGATCCATATATTTGTTAAGGGACTAAATTTTGACTGGCTGGTATTGTTTGTTATCATGTAGTCGGGAAAATCCTTCAATTATGTATCAAATTTTGTTAATAAAGAGAAAAGGGTTAGGTGAGATCAAACTGCTAAGGCATTGGCTAAGAAAGACAAGAATTTAAGTAACTTTTAGGGTTCTTACTCATGAAATTCATGGAGTCTGGCCCTTGTAGCCTAATGAGTTTAGTCTTTTGTGGACACTTCTTTTGGGAATTAATTGGGAACTCTACCTTAGTATATAATTCGCGATAGCCATGGAGTAATTCCTTTTGCGAGTTGCATGCTATTTTTTTGATTGTACTTGTTATGACTGAATAATCTGGGCATATGAGGAGATATTGTCCCACCAGTTCATGATGGATTCCACGTAGAATCAGAATAGAGCAGTGGTACCCCCATGATATAGTAGTAATGGTCGAGGGCGTCTCTAAAGTGGGAGAGGAGGAAATCTTTGAGATAGGATAGATAGTGGAAATGGTAAAAAAAGAAGAGGTATAATGCATCTAGTCAAGGAAGTCACCTATCATGATGGCAAAGCTTAGTGTTACGCCTTTTCGAGCAAGAATGAGGCAGAGTCTTCTGATGCAGTGATCACAAGTACTACTCTTATTTGTGACCGAATGATAATATGTTATTTGATCCTATTTCTAGTTATTATTATGTGTATGTGTGATTTGCCTTACAGTTTGATATGATTTATGATAGACTTGATGCCTCTATCAATGTTTCTATCATGCTTATCTTATCTTGTTTATGGGATTTCAGACTTGCGATGATTTAATGATTGTGGATATGACTAAGATTTATATAATCTTGTTCAATATGGTTTCAAATTTCCAATGAAAGTATGTCTATTTTAATTACTCTCTAGGTCATTTTCTTTGTTTTTTAATCTTTTTAATATTTAGAGCTTTCGGGTAGTAATATTATGACTTGATGTGACTGGCAATTTGATCAACAGGTCACTAGTTCGGATTTTGTGCATGTTTACGTACTTTGGAAACTTAGTAACAAAATCAACTAATTCCGTTGTTATTGAAAACCCAATTGAGAAAGAATTAGGGTCAGAATATTTTCATAGTAACTTGAAATTTCCTACCCTAGTCCAGATTTGGATGAAATCAAAGTCAGTAACATCTAAGGAATTTCGATAATGAATGAGACACCTTATTATGATTTTAATTACTTGATTAGATAGCTAAACCGTTAAGGAACCCGTACGAATATATTAAATTGAATTCGGGTGTGTAGAACTATCAGATATGATCTTCGCATGAACGATATTTTTTATAATGCAGTTGGTTGAAGGTGTGTTGTGAAATAGGGTCTTGGAATAATTATTTTTGCTCAATGGTTCTGTGCAAACCGCTGGGGCGGTATTCTACCACCAGGGCAATGTTGCTGTAGCGGGATTAGTATGGCCATGGACAGGCAGACACGTGTTAAAGTTGTAAATAAATTTGAAAAATGTTTTATTTTGCATATTTATACTTTAAGAGCTATGGAATGAATCAGAGAGTTTTCTTGATAGTTTTCCACTAGTCTTGAATCTAAAGGATAGTTTTTAACTCCCCGAATCCATTTTTCAATCTATTGAACTTATTTTCATGGTTAATATCGATGGAAAACGGGTTTAATCTTGAATTTATAGTCGGGAAAACCCTAATCTGGGTATAGAGATCTATGTTTTTTTCTAAGTTAACTAGGTTTATTATAATACGGATATTTATACCTTTAGTTCATGATCCATGCATGTATAAGTTTTTTGTAGACCTAGAACAAGGGGAAAGAATCTTGAATCGGAATATTCTAGTGCCTTAGGGGATTCAAGCTTGAATTCAAGGCAGGTGAATCTTGTGATTTCATGATTGTGTGATATATGTTTTTTCCTGCTTCATTATGATCATGTATGTGTATGAATGTTGCATTATCGATCACAACAATTGTAATGGGTATGAAGAATAAGTATATGACATGAATCACTTCTTAATTGTATAATTAATGTTGAATATACATATTAATTGTGATTGTGTGTTGATGGTATTGGTTTGACACATTTTGGCATCACTAAGTGGTATCATATTTCCACGTTTCGTCATAACTAACAAGGATCAAGTTTTCACTTTCCATCATAAAGATGGGATCAGTTTCCACATTCGTGCATACCTCTTTGATCAGGTACAATGTTTTGGTGCACTAACAGTTTGGGTTTGGGTTTCATGGGAGGACCATTGAATTGTGTTCCATGACGGGACCATTGACTTGTTATATATTGGGTTATTTTTATGAACATGAACATGGATTATGACTTATGACTTCTCAAAGAGTTTTACTTAGTGTGAGTGGGGCTATGAAACTTCATTCGTACATTGCACAAGTGGAATTTAAGAGTGTTTATGGTGCGGTTTTCTTATTAATCATGTGAAATTGCTCGTTGCTCATAAATGATAATTGATATTGCTTATGTTTGGTGTTTGCATATTCATGATTTTTTAATGACTTATTTATCTTTCACTTAGAGGGATAGCCGTGTGATCCTACCAGTACACGACAGTTGTATACTGACACTACACTATCTCTTATTTTTGTTGAATACAAGGCATCTTCCGGAGTCTATTGATAAACCTTAGCTATGTTACTATTGTGCGTGATGCACGGGTGAGCTAGTTCTATCAAGCTTCCACGGATCTCTCTTTTTTAAGTCTACTCTCTTCGGACTCAGACTATTTGTTTAAGGTGTTTTATTAGTTTCGAGTTTGTACCCCTTGTTCTTAGACTTGTCATTAATAGAATTTTGTATATGGACTTTCAGGTTCTAGGCGTATTTTGTTCCACAATTGCTAAGTTGTTAGACCATTAGTTGGATTTAATAGGAACTCCTTAATTCTTTTCTTAATATTTTTATTATTTTGTTAGTACTAATGGTTTTCTCACTGAAGAGTTTGTCTGGGTGCCATTAATGATGGTCTTGATCATGATAGAGTTGGTATCAAAGCCCTAGGTTCATTGCTCTGGTGTACCAAAATGAGTCTAGTAGAGTCTTTTAGAATGATACAATGACATTCATGCTTTTCTTCGAGAGGCTACATGACATAAGGAAAAACCCTTTTCTTTTCTACTCATTCGTGTAATGACATGAATACAATTGGTATCTGGGTGCTACAAATTGGTATCTTTCCTCCTTCACTTTATGACCCGAATCACGACAATAGTGGTAACACCATCACTAGCAAGAAAAGATATGAATAGGTTACTGATAGTTTAATAGGTTCAACATTCATAATAAGTATCCATGGCCATTGATAGGTGACTTCTTTTACAAATTGTAAGGTGCATTGGTTTTCTCTAAGATTTTTTCTGTGTCTTTTCACCCTCAGTTAAAGTTTAAGGGAGTTAAGAATTGGATTCGACAAAGTTCAGTGATAGAAATTAGCAGCTTTATGGAGTTCGCTATCTACTATTGTCTCATGTGGTATGTGTTGATTCATTTGGTATCTCAACAAAGTGGACTAGACGGCGTAGTCCCACCTATGGAGACACAAGCAATTTAATTGGAATTGAAAAGGTTTCAATTGGTATCTGGACTTAGGGGTCGTACAAGGCATATAAATCATCTATGAAATGAACTGATTAAAGAGTTTTGACTTCTCTTCAAGTTCTAACTACTTGATTGTCGTGAAAATTTATGTTAAAGTCATCACGAAATTATGTGCAAGGGTCTAAGTAAATTATGATGCGATAATTATGCGAGAAATTTGGACGTGCATTTCTACCAATTGATTAATGTGTAAGAGTTCAGGAGTATCTTAGGGATATATGTGTGGCAATGTTGAAACATTGTAAAAGGATTCTAAAGTGTGTACTTCATTTTGTTGACAGGGTGTAGACAATGATCATCCTATAGTTGAAAGGATTTTCTTAAATATCTAGTTATAGTCTGGAAATCTAGGAAAAATATAGAGAGAAAAAAGAACCCCTGAAGTTGTTGGCAGGATACTGTTTCTGTCAGGGCTGTCGGGTCAACATTTTCCCCCCACTGTGAGACCGTTAGTACTGAATTTATCTCGTCAGATCACGACATGGCGAGATAAATTCTCACCCATGTCTCCCCAGTTTTTCCCCTACTAAAAATTATGGACCCAGAATCATACCCGAACTAACCACAGGGTCTAATTTTATGTTAAACAATCAGATATAAGTTATAAAGTGGGTTAAAATTTTGGAAAACCTGGGCATATGAGGATAAAATCAGTTTGATCCTGAAAACTGGGGAAATAGTAATGCAGGTAAAGAGTAGTGCAGCCATGCAAGGAGGTTTCCCGTCAAGATATACAGGGCTCATTCATATGTTTTTTTTTGGAGAAAATGAGTTTGAAAAGTGATTTAGTGATTACTAGTGCTAGTCTTGTTTGTACCTGGGTCGTTATTGTTTAGCGTGACCTGTATTCTAATTATAAAGTGTCAATTGCCTTGGGATTTTGATGTGGTTTGTGATATATTTCATGCCCTCATCCATGTTTTTACCCCAGTTGAATAGTTATTCACCCTTTAATATTAAGTTTATCCAGTTGTTGTTATGGTTTTTAAGACATGATTTTATTCGGTTATGCTATAAACGACTGACTTGATATAATCTTAGGCATGACTTGCTTTCCCCCCTATAATACAGTGCTTAATGGTGATAATATGTCGGTAAATCTAGAGACCCTGTGTAAGGAAATATTATAGTGGAAAGGGGGTAAGAGCCGAAGTAAACTAAGGTAGTGTCTTCCGTGTGGGGTAGAAATTGGTGGGGCAGGATTTTTTGGCGTAATTGACTCATATTCGGGATGTGAGGTTGATTCCCCCTCTATTGAGTCTATTGCTGTTATGGCAGAATTGAGAGAGCTTAAAGCTCACATTAAAGAGCTTCTTGATAAATGGTTCATCTGTCCTTGCGTTTCCAAGTAGCGTGCTCATGTCTTGTTTGTTAAGAATAAGGAGGTAGTATGAGGACTGATGATTTTATATTAATCCATAAGGGAGTTTATTGATACAGGAATGACAAACTTGTGGATAAAGAAAATTCCAATAAGTATACTTGGGTGAAGGAAATTGAAGTATTTTAGTAAGAAAGTGCATATAGAAATTGTGTTAGTCCATTGAATTCGATGAGTTTTCCTTAGGTTGAGGAATCATGCTAATAAAATGGTTGACTTCATAGTGATAGTCAAGGTTGACTGAGTCTAATGGTAATAAGATTTTGTATGGGATGTTTATTAGATGCAACTAGATGATAAAATTAATTGTTAAACAACTTTCGTATAGCGATTACAAACTTGCGAGTATTTAAGGTTGTCATTTCTAATAATTGGTAAGTGATGTGGGTGTATGGAATGTTTTAAGAGATGGTGGGACACCACTAGAACTTTAAAGAGCTAGAGTTATAATGGAGGAAAATATTGTGGAAGGTAGTACATCTTTTAGAGAGAGGCTAGAGCAAGAATATTTTAATTGAACTGAAGGGATAAAAGAGATACATTTAGAGAGGTAGAAAATTGATAGTATCACAAGTTTGTCGGATTATTTAAAAATTATTGAAAAAGGCGTGAAAAAGAAGGGTACAAACATTAACTCGAGTGTGATGATAAGTACATTGTTTTTTTTAATTTTAGTTTTGATTATGATTGAATTTTTAGTGAAGGATATGGTTGATCGATGGATATGCAATCTGTGATAAGAGAAGATCCATTATCTAATAAATATCATTGAGGTAAAAGATAACGTTGATACATAAGGGGATTGTGTTATACAATTGAAGTTACAATTAAGATATTTCATTGGAAGTTTACATTCGTGGTGATATGTTTTGTCGAGGTAAAAATTTGCAAGGTGAGGAATGATTAATTTTATCTGGCATTTAGTATGTGAAAGAAATAATATCGGGGTGAATTGTAAAGTTTATTATTGTTGACTGTTAAAGTACATAAGAAAGATTTTTATTTTAAAAAGTAATTGTTTATAGTAAGGTAAATGGATGGAGTTTTTATGATGGTTTTTTGAGTTAAAATTTTGTTCTTTAGTGGAATGATGTGAAGAGTATGTGGACTCAAGTGACTGGAAATGGATGGTATCAACTCTTCAAAGGATAACCTTTCATGTTATTCGATAAATTCTAATGTGAGCATTTATTTCATTTTGTACATCGTTGTGCGGTTAATACCATAGCTATACTTATGTGTGTTTTTTATTTTGTGGGTGGATCTCTAATGGTGGATGAGGTGTACTGATATTTCGAAGTTCTCTTGGTTGAGTGGGATGATTTAGGAAATTTGGTTATTTTAGAGGACATATTTGGTGTAATCTTCGAGTTAATAAAGCATTTTACTGTTTTTACAGTACAACCTTGATGATGATAATTTATAGAATGATTGTCATGTGTAGTTATGGTTGTTCAAGAGTTTTAATATTCATCTAGTGATGATGTCATGCATCAACTATGTGTGGCTGAATACAGGGATCATTGGGTCCATTATATTGTTCTTAAGAGGTAATCTACAATTACTAGATTTAACATTTCCATAGTGTGGTTGGAGGTTTTGTATGCTTGGACAAAACACTCGGTGGGTATTTAGTGTCTAAAGATAAAATTGTTTTACCTTAAGATCATAGAAATTTATGTTGTGAGATGGAGATGTTTATTAGAATTATAATTGTTCGAGTATCATGATTGTGTGTTGGTTGGTTCAACTTCACCTCCAATTTTTGTGATTTTTGATTTAAGATTTTATCATGGTTATGTGAGAAAATATTTTCCTTAATCTCTTTGTCAAATTCCTTGATAAGATAGTGAAAATATGTGTATGATGAACTTTGGTGGTTATTGGGAATAATTTTTGTTTTGTTAAGTGTACATTCAATAGTAATTATCACTGGAGCATTGTGATGGCTTTGGTTACGCCCCGAGCCTAACCCTGGACGTAGCCTCCACTCAATGACCGTTGATGCGTTCGAGTGGACCCTTCCTAGCTTACATAACTTAATTACATAGTCTCATCCGATTACTTAAAGAAAATAAGTTGGCTAAAATGGCACTTAAAGCCTTATAATAGAATGTTTGTACTAAAAAAAATGTGAGACTCAAAACTAAACTGTCTGACTTTCTAAGAAGCCTCTATAATACTATGATAGATGTTGGGACAGATCCAACAACATCCTATAAAAAGAAATACAAATAACTAGATAATTATGTCCTCTAGAATGCAAGAAGGCTCACTACTGACTCCGAGTGTTAAGTTGGACCACCAAGGCGTTTGATCATGCTGATCCTTGTTACAAGCATCTGCATCATGATACGATGCAGCCTAACTGACATTAGTACATTGAATACACGAGTATGTGAGTTTGATTGATAACAACAGCTTATGCTTGGAAATAGTAAGAAGAAACACTTAATTTGGCTCTTCTGAACTCATGAATAAATTTACTTCATATAAAGCAATAAGATACATGCAATATATATAAAATCTTGTAAATCAATGAAACGAGTCCGTTCATTAATGAAAATGCAATAACAAACTCAACTTTCCCTATGAAGACTCACTTTCTCCACGGCTCCCGTACTAATATATGAAGTAATATAATTTCTATAGGAGATTCTCTAACCGACAACCACCACTATGAGCATAAGTTGTGATACAGTGTCTTGCCCACGTATCGAAAACGTTCCTATTATTTGCCATCACATAGAACTACTTCACTTAGTGGATCCACTAACTTAACTTATGTGATCCTCTAAAAATTATGACCCTTTAATACCCATCATTGCTACATGGTTTTCATGTAGACTTGAATTAATATGAACTCTCATCCCCACATTGATGCTCAATACTACTCCCAAAATATAATTTAGCTCATGTTTAAAAGCAACTTCTTTAATTAGTTTGAGATAATTACTTAATGCTTAGCATAACAACTCTTTTGGATTCGATATTACCTTTTCTTACTCAAAACTCTTGTAGAAATCATAGTTTCCTCTTATCTCAAATGTGAAAACAATTATGAACTCTTAAGAAATACTTACTTCCCTTATAACTTTTGAGAAACAAAACTCAATTCTTTACTTTTTACATAAATTAAAACTTGAGTGTTAAATTAACTCTAAGGGAAAACTTAGTTCCTTTATATTTCTTTGAACGAAGACTTCAATGATTTAATATTTACTTAACTTGAAACTTGAGTCTGAAAAACAAAGTTAAAACATTGCTAAAAACTCTTGGAAACCATTAAAAACTTTTCTTTTACTTGATTCATAAATTTTACACTTGACTCTTAACTAATTGGTCTTTCATCTTAGCTTTCCTTGAATTAAATTATGAATTTATAGTTATGATTCGCGTTTTTGATGATTCCTAGGTAGCTAGAAATCATTTCAAGTAATTAGAATCACTAAAGTGTATTAATACACCTTATAAGGACTTAATTAGGCTAAACTACAAATGGAAGGTGAAAAATGCCGATTCGGGCGCATCTGAGGCGCACCGCTCCATGTCTCAAGTTCAGAAACCTCATCTTCACGCACATCAGGAGCACCGCCCGAGACTTCCTAGCGAAGATGGAACGCCTCATGCTTGGTGCTTCCCAGGTGTGGCTGACGACTTTCTCCTCTAAATTTTTAATGATAAAACCCTAGACTTCCACAATCCTATTCCCAAACCCGTAAGAACATTAGTACCTTCAATACCCAATAGATATAACTGAAAAAAACAACTGAGAATTATGAATCAAACGACAATGGGAATTCAAACAATGTCAAAAAATAGGAATTCGCTAAGTTTCTTCAAGAACTAACTTCGTAAAATTAAACAATTCTAAAGCTAATGAATTGAAAAAAGTTTGGTGTGCGGGTGAACTGACTGAACACTAAAATATCTCACGTTCCTTGATAGGGATCACCCCCAAAAAAATCCACTCACAAACCATATCATTCTTGGAGAAAATTTGAATTTTCTCCGTTTCCTTCTTTTTTTTCCTCTCTTCTCCAAGACCTAAGCATAATTTTAATTTTCTAAAACTGAAATAAACTTAGTTTTTACCCCCAATACACCCCTAAAACAAAATAGGAAATTAATTGGTTAAAAGACTAGGTTGCCCTTCCTTAATTCAGATTGAGACTTTCGTTATTTCAACAGCCCAACTTCGTATAGGAATATCTCCCTCATTCCATATCAAAAATGTGAAAACTCGGTGATCTTGGAAAGATCTGTCCAAGGGTGTTCCAAGAATATGAAGAACTACCCCTAACCCATCTTGAGCTAGAAGTTATAACCATTTGAAAATGACCGGAATTCACTTACTTAACTTAGGCAATATTCCAGATTTTTCCTTTTCTTTACAAAATTGAATATTTTCATGTTTTAAACTCCTTTTTAGTTGGTTCTAGTTGTGAGATGTTACAGTATCTCCCCCTTGGGAAAATTCATCCATGAATGATGTTATTCTTACAAAGACTAAGGGTAGTAACATCAAGTTTATACACCCAACAAGCAAAGGCCATCAAAGAACAAGCTCACACATAATTAAAAGAGTACTAGGCTTAGAATTAGTACCTTGGTATGCAGTTCCTATGGAGTCAAAGAGGTGGATATCTCTTCTTCATATCCTCCTCAACCTCCCTAGTAGATTCCTCAAGATATTGGTTCATCAGAAGGACTTTGATGATGCTTCTTCTTTTGTTGTCAACTTATAAACTTGGCGATCTAAAATGTAAAGAGAAATCTCCTTATAAAATAAGCTATGATTGATATCAATATTTTTAGTTGTTATGAGAAGTGAAGTAACTCTCATGCACTTCTTTAATGTGGAAAAGTTAAATACCGAATGAACTGTTGCTTATTCCTGGGATAACTCCAAATCATAAGCTACATTGTCAATTGTTTTGGATATTCTGTAAGGAGCAATATATCGGGCACTTAGTTTCCCCTTCTTACTAGACCTTATAACATCCTTCATGGGTATAACTTTCAAGTAAACCCAATAATATACTTCAAACTCTAATGCTCTTCTCCTCACATATATGTAGGATTTCTGGCGACTCTGTGCCATCATCAATCTCTCTTGAATCAATTTAACCTTTTCCATAGCTTGGTGAACTAAGTCTTGTCCTATCAACCCTGCTTCACCAACTTCAAACCATCCAATAGGGGATCTGCGTCTTCTCACATAAAGATCTAGCTTTATATGGAACAAATAGGATGCTAGAGTGGTAACTATTATCGTAAATGAAATCAACGAGAGGTAGGTTATCATCCCAATTACCCTTGAAATCAATCCACAATCTACCATGTTACCTCAAAACACTATCTCCCCCTTGTTCAAAAGTCATCAGTTTTTTTACTTACGAACAGTTGCCTTTAATTCAAGCAATAAAGGATCTTGGTCTTACTTCTATTTTACTTCTGACAATAATGATGATTCAGCCCCATTCATCACAACTATTCCTCCTGCTATAGAATCCACTAATCAAACTTCTAGTCGTGCAAGTCTATGCTCGTCTTTTTCTAACTATCTCGTTTCTTCCTCAACATGGGTGATACTACCCATACATGAACACCTTAACAAATCAAGAACAACAACATTAGCCAGAACTGGGTGGTAAGGAATAATCATATTATGATCCTTGAGTAATTCTAACCACCACAACCCCTTTTTTCACAGATTAAGCTATTTGTTACTGCACATATATTAGAGGTTCTTGTGATCATTGAATACATCAACATAAACACCATACAAATAATGATGAAATATCGAAAAAATGAATACTAAAGCATCCAACTCTAAGTCATGGGTTTGATGATTCTTCTCATGAACTTTATACTTTTTGGTTGCATAAGTTATAACTTTGTTATTCAGAATTAATACACAACCCTAGACAACTCTAGATTCATCAAAATATCAAAACCTTGACTACCTTCCAGTAAATTCAAAATTTTTGCATTACTCAACCTCTTTTTCAATTCCTTGAAATAGTTCTCACAAGATTCAGACAATTAAACTTCACTGTCTTCTGAGTTACATTGGTCAATGGGGGAGAAATAGATGAGATCCCCTGTACAAACCTCTATAATAGTTAGCCAAACCCAAGAAACATCTAATATCACTTGGAGATGTGGAACTAGGAAAATCCTACGTTACCTCAATTTTCTGAGTATCAACTCTAATCCCATCACCGGAAACTATATGGCCCAAGAATGCCACAGACTCAATCCAAAACTCACATTTAGAGAATGTAACACTTCGAAAATACTAGACGTGTCTTAAAGCCTAACATAAGTGTTATGAGGTCTAGACACTGTTGTACGATTTATTTTAATAAAAATAGGTCATTTAGAAAGTTTAAAAACCAAAACGTCCAAGAACGTCTATGACGTTCGAAAAACTAACTCCTAGAGGTACTAGCGTGCCTTGGCCTATTGGACTAGCTTTAGGAGTCGGAATCCATGAAAATTTTTGGAAGAGTGTATAACATGTGTTTAAGTAGATTCATGGCTGAATCTTCTCGGTAAAACTCCCCCAGGACAAAACAAGGTCCCTTGAGGAGGACCATTGCACGTTGGCGTCAACACTACCTGGGCAGTGTGCACCCACGAGAAGCAATTGACGATTCGGTTGTGAATCAACAATTGTTGTTTGAACAATATCGAAAAATAATTAGACAAATAGTTGTATCCCTCTCCTAAACTAGTCTCTGACCAAAACCACGAATGTGCAGCATGGAGGAGGGTTGGTCCGTACACTGACCCACGATCCATCGATCGTGGTGTCCTCTGTGACACTGCAATTCCTGCACGTGTTTAAGTTCGTATTCACTAATTAGTTGAGGTGTTTGGTGGTTAGTTAAGGATTAAAGGAATCCAAACTAACTTAATCAACCCCCCAAATAAATGCCACAATCCCATTAGTCTAATTACAACTCTCAAATAAAAACTCTCTTCCTTCTCTCTTCAATCTCTCTCTATTGGAAAACACGATTGAAAACAAGCTAGTTGAGGTTTTTGGAGGAATTAAATGGGGTATTTCACCGTCAGTTCTTAATCAAACGTTGATGTATGAGATCTAATTTACCATTGAGTCCTCTTTCCTCAAAGGCTTCAAAGTATTTTCAAAAGCAGGGTTTTCATGTGGGTTCTTTTCCATCTAGAAAATTATGTTGTGAATTTGTTTTTTATGTATCCTATAGGATAATATGAATACATTAACATGTATTATAACTTAATTAGGATATATCTTGATGGTTTGGTGTAGTTTGTAGATGATTACCCTTAATCCTTAACCCTAGGTTTGATGTTGATATTAGGTTGTATTTGATTCAATTGACTTGTTTATTGGTTTAATTAATGCTAGATGATTTTACTACACAAATCATGAAAAAATTAGAGTGAATTGTAGTATTTCATACTTTTTACTGATAAGTGATCTAGGTTGTGAAGTAAGTTGTGAATTGACCTATGAATCTTGTCTTAGTATTGAATTGTGATGTAGTGATTCTTCTAGTATTATTATCATGTTGATTATTGATTTATTATTATGCCAATACAAATTGGGTTGAATTTAGGGATTATGGTAAGGCCTTGATGATGAATTATGAAGGAGAATTAGTAAGTCTTATGATCTCTACCCTTTACTTCAAATTATGGTTAATTGTGATTAAGTCACAATGTTGTATCGGAGTATGCCTTATATTAGGATTGATAGGATATTATTATGTTTAATTGAAATGTCTTGATTATGATTGTGAGGTGTTGTCTTAAGGTATACATGTTATAAGGAGAGTGAATGAACTACCAATGTTCGTTATCGTGATATGAAGAGGTTAATGTGCTAACCTCGCATATATGAATTGTAATGAAAGCATTTATGCTCATGCAATTCTTATTGAGCTATTGATGATGATTATTATACAAGGTATAGACGCTATGACCTAAACTAAGCTATGATTGATAATAAAGGCTTAAAGACATTTCAAAAAGGGACTCTAGCTTAGCACCGAGTGAACTAGATTAGAAGTGTCCATTCCGACATAGGGAAGGTAGGATCACTAATGTACTCTTGAGATTGGGGACTCAAATGCATGTAGCATAAAGACGGTCCCAATTATATCTCCTAGCTCTTGAATTATGTTGCCCCCGTAAAACTACTTTATAGAGGATCCACATAGTTGCTATTTTTTTATTTTGGTACTACCATGGCAAGTAGTCCATCTTCCTTTGGTGTAGGGTTTTATGACACCGCATTCCACATTAGCTCGTGTGGTCTACGTCGGTTAGGGAAAGATGTTTCCGTAAGGTATAATGAAATAAAGGAACTAAAGGATTGAACTCTAACTAAGATGACTGAAAAGGTCTAGCTTAGTTTAGGTAGGAGTATGGGACACTACCTAAGCATTGCACTAGTTAGCCTTGAGGGGAGTCTTAGGAGGCTGTTATTATGTATAATTATGTTGATGATCGTATATGTCATGCATATGATTAACTTGCACATTGTTGATACTATATGTTGATTAGTTCACTTATGAATATTTGTTGGTTTATATTGTTAAAGTAAGATGATATGTACTCCTAAATGTCATGTAATGTGAAGTAGGGTGTTAGTCATGATTCTTGTTGGGTTACTTGATTAAGTAAGGTTATATGGCTTTGTGTTTATTGCACTTGTTGACTTGATAGGGGCTCATGGGTAATTGACTTGCTTTTTTTATCATGAAATGTACTCTTATTCATGTTTATTGTTAATATGACTTGTCTATAGAGTTACTTGAACATGTATCTAATTATATGATATGTTTTAATTACTTGAATATACTTGATGAAGTTATTAATGTGATTTACATGCCTATGACTGAATGAACATGCAATATTAGTTGGAATGGTCTTGTTGAACGTGCATAAAGGTTTTAAATAAAAAGTGCATACTTTATAAAATGTCCCTTTTTCTTAGCATGATTTTATATATGTGTGCATATGGTCTCATACTTAGTACAAGTGGCATACTAACCCCATTTCTTCCTTTTTCCCATTATTTTAGGTTCCGGTTGTTGAGGTGTTTTGATGGTGACTTGAAGAAGGCTTGGATCTCTGAATTATCCAAGTAGGGTAGGTCCTCATTTTTCGAGGATGATTCCACTATCTAGATTATGGAGTTCGCTTAGTATTTAAATACTTCTATGGTTCTTTGTTTCTATTTAGGTATGAGATATTCTATAGCCCATGTGAGGCATACTTTCATTGATATATGGGATTATGCCCAAGTTCTTACACTCTCATTAGATCGTAATGAGAAGATACAAATATTATGACTATTATGTTTATGTAATGTTTTGTATACTTGTGTGCAATAAAAGTAGAAGGCTATATAACCTTCCTATGCCAAGAATCTATATATACTCGATACGGATATATATTATGTGTATGTAGATGTATATGTAAACCTCCATGTAGAAGTAATGTAAGGTTTTAAATTTTTTGCGTTTTTCAGCTATGAATTTAATTATATAAACTAAGAGGCTAGTCATAGTCCTCAAAGAGGACGACGACGCCAGTTACATCTAGGGAGTAAAACCAGATGTGACAGAGAACTTGGCTTACAACTTTCTATCTTTCAAAGTGTGAAGGACTATTCTAAGATGACTAGCATGATCTTCTTCATTTGTTGAATAAATTAATATTTTATCAATGAAGACGATAACAAACATATCCAAACAAGGTTGAAGACTCTGTTCATAAGGTCCATGAATGGTGCTAGTGCATTAGTTAAAATAAACGATATAACCCAAAACTTATAATGCCCATACCTGATC
This sequence comes from Solanum lycopersicum, assembly GCF_036512215.1. Taxonomy (NCBI): domain Eukaryota; kingdom Viridiplantae; phylum Streptophyta; class Magnoliopsida; order Solanales; family Solanaceae; genus Solanum; species Solanum lycopersicum. Next base: position 51,907,582 of record NC_090811.1, read on the forward strand.
CTGAAAGCTTTCTTCGGAATGTCACATTCCCTAACTTTGAACTGATGGTAGCCAAACCTAATGTTTATTTCTGAAAAACAGGTGGCTCCCTAAAGTTGGTCGAAAAGATCATCTATCCTTGGAAGAGAATATTTTTTCTTGATGATAACCTTATTCAATTGATGGTAGTCTATTCACATCCTAAGGGAACCATTTTTCATTCTTACAAACAAGACCATAGCGCTCCAAGGTGAGACGCTTGGTTGAATTAAACTCTTCTATAAGAGATCTTTCAACTTTTCTTTCAACTTAACTTTGATGGTGCCATTCTATATGGAAAACTAGAGATAGGAAGAGCATATGGAATGATTTCTATACTAAACTTTATTTCTTTTTTGGAGGTAGTATGGGAAAATCATAAGGAAAGACTTTTGGAAACCACTTCACATTAGAAACTGAATAAATGGAAGGTACCCCAGCACTTGGGTAATTAACTCGGACTAACTCATAGATACATCCCACTACAACTATATTTCTCTCTTTAAGTTACGAAATGAAATGACCCATAGGCCCTTTTGAAGTACTACTTTACTCTATAACTGGCTCATTATGAATCTGAAACTTGACAACTCAATTTCTACAATCTATTGATGAATAACAAGCAAGAAGTCAGTCCACGCCTAGAATAAAATCAAAATCTACCATGTCTAACTCCACTAGGTCAGTCATGGTGTTCTTGTGATTGATGTATATATGACAATCATGATAGACTCTCTCCTCTAAAATAGACTCCCAAACAAATGTAGAACCACATAAGGTTTTACAAAGTTCCTTAGGAACAATTTCATACTTATTTGCAACGTAAGGAGTTAGAAAAGGAAAACTTGCTCCTGGATCTAGAAAAACGTAAACATAAAAAATAAAGACTTTAAAAATACCAGTGACATCATCTTGAGAATTCTCTTGCTCTTGGCGGTTACTGATTCCATATAGGCGGTTTTCCCCTCCGCCAGTACAACAAGTAGTTCCTCTAGGTGTAGCCCTTTTTGGTGGATCAACTGATAAAGATTGGGCTCTATTGCTTGGATTTCTACTACCCTGCATGTTTTAATGAACTCCGTCATCAAGTGTCCCTCTTGAAAACACTTAAATCAACCTATCTGGCCATCATGACATTTACGTAGGTGGGTGCTACCACACATACCACATTTATGAGCCTAACAACATCCATATGCAACCCTTCCTTGAGATTGTACTGGCCTAACTCTGAATTTCTATTAATTTTGGCCATGATTCTCACCTTTGTTTCTGGGTGCAGGCGCACTAGAAGATGAATGTGTATATTCTTTTTGTTTCTCAAATTGTGGCCGATTTGAACCACCTTTCTGTTTCCTAGACTCATTCCTAGTCTTAGCTTTCTTGCTTCTATACTTTTATATATCCCTCGTCTTATCCTCTTCAACTTGTTGCTCATAAACCATCAAACTTTATATGTATTTGTCGCCTATCATCATCGCAGCCTTGCCGTCTTTGCTTGATACACGACCTGAGCTTGCGATGAACAAGCTCATTATGTTTCTCATGTTCTTAACCATTTAAGAAGTAAGCAGGTCAGCTAGGTAAACTTCAACCCATACTCATTCACACTCAAAGGGTCCTATTTTAGTGTAAGGACTCTTCACCTTAGCCTCTTTTAACCCTAGAAGAAAGAAACATCCTAAGAAAGCTTCTTCAAAACATGCACAATTAGAGAGTGGTGCATCCTCATCTCTTCCCTCTTTCAACTTTTTGAACCAATTCCTAGCCACATTTTTCAAATAATATGCAACTAGATAACCTCTTCTAGAATCAATGACATACGTCACATCAAAAACCATTTTTGGTTCCTCAACAAAATTTATCCTCAAGAATTCATGAATCCTCGAAGGGCCAGTCTCTTCTTGCCTAGCTTCCTTTTGCTTTCCAACTTAATATTTACCAATTGAATTAAAATCATGTCAGACTCATGGAACACCACATTGGTAACTTTCCCTTGAGATTGAACTTCAAGTACATCGGGCAACTCTGTTACTCTACATTCAACCTAGCTGAATGACCTCTTGCTGCCCTTCGTCGAGGCATGGTTATTTGAAACATGCACAAGACACAATTAGAGAGAAACTTTTAGATATAAAATATAACACACGAAAAGATTGAAATAACTGAAGGAATTTCTAGATGTTGCAAACTTCTAATTGTAGGTGTGGCGTGTGTCACACCGATAACTAGGACTCTACATACACAGCTCCATAGACTTCCTAAAACCCTTGAATTTTATGCTCTTATACAAAATTTCCATGCCCCGAGGCTACACCCTGGACGTGTCAAACACTCAACGACCATTCTAAACCTTATGCATACCCTTGGCTTGCTTACATAACGCAGTCGAGGACTTAACTCAATGACTAGTCTCTTTGAATGACTTAAAGAAAATAAGTTGGACAAAATGGCACTTAAGTCTCATATTTTAATGTTTGCAATACAAATAATTGGAGACTCAAAACTAAAATGTCTGACTTTCTATAAAGCATTAATAAAACTAAGATGAATGTTGGGACAAACCCAATAACATCCTATAAAAATATAGATTGATAAATACATAAATGTGTCTTCGAGAATGCATGAAGGCTCACCACTGACTGCAACTGTTCATTTCGATTAACAAAGCACTGGATTATGTTAATCCTGGTTACTTGGGTCTGTATCATGATAGGATGTAAGCCAAATGGCATTAGTACATTAAATGTACGAGTATTTGAGTTTGAATACTAACAACAACTTAAGCTTGAAAATAGTAAGAAATAACACTCACCTTGGCTCTGGTCAACTCATTAATAAATTGACTTATGTAATAAGACACATGCAATATGACTAAAAGAATGTAAAACATGAAACCACTTAGTTCGTTAAAAAAATGCAATAACAAACTCAACTTTACTTATATATGAAGTAATATAGTTTTTGTGCGAGATTCTCTAACCGGCTACCACCATTATGAGCCTAATTGTGTGATAGAGAATCTTACCCACGTTGCCAAAACATCCGATACTTTGTAGTCACGTAGAACTATTTAACATAGTGGATTCACTATCTTAACTTAAATGATCATATAAAATATATGACTCATTAATACCTATGATGGCTACATGGTTTTTCTGGACAGTTGAGTTAATATGAACTCTCATCTTTACATCGGTGCTCAATACTATTCCGAAAATATACTTTAGCTCATGTTTTTAAAGGAACTTCTTTCTTTCGTTTGAGATAATTACTTAATGCTTAGGCGAACGACTCTTTTGGAATCAGTGTTCCCTTTTGTTTCTCAAAACTCTTTTGGAAATCTTATTTTCCTCTTATCTTAAATGTTCAAACATTTATTACCTCTTAGGGAAATACTCATTTCCCTTGTAAATTTTGAGAAACTAAACTCCACTTTTTAATCTTTACCTAACTTAAAACTGAGCCTTAACTCAACTCTTAGGAAATACTTAGTTCCCTTATATTTCTTAGAAGGGAAAACTTCAACTCTTTACTCTTTACATAACTTGAAACTTGACTCTTAAAAATAGAGTCATAACATTCCTAAAGACTCTTTATAACCTTTAAGAACTTTTCTTTGAATTGATTCTTAAATTTTAGAGTTTACTCTTAAGTCTTTGGATTTTGATCTTAGCTTTCCTTAAATTAAATTATGAATTCAAGGTTATGATTCACATTTTTGGTGAATCCTGGTTTATTAGAAATCAAACAATAATGGGCATTCAAACAAAGTCAACCAACAAAGAATTCAATAGGATTCTTCAAGAACTAACTTCGTAACATGTAAACAATTCTAAAACCACCAAATTGAAACAAGTTTTATGTGTGGGTGAACTTACCAAACACTAAAAGATTTCACATACCTTGAAAGGGATCACCCCCGAAGAATTTACTCGCAAACATTGTCATTCTTGGAGAATTCATGACATTTCTCCCTTTCCTTCTACTTGTCTGATTCTTGTTTCTCCGGGTTATTTCCAAATTTATTCCAGTTGATATTAAGGATACCAACGGTCCCAAGTGTTTGGTGAAAGAATTAGGGAGGTTTGGAGGGTTTTGAGATGAAAAACTAGTTGAAAAATTCGTCAGCTGCACACTTGGGCAAGGCCAAGTGTGTCGCACCTGCACTACACCAAAAACTGAACTGTGACAATAAAGCCTGGTGCAGCACACCACCAGTGCACCAGAATAATCCTAAGTCAAATAAGTCTGGCGCGACGCGCCCCCAATGCGTTTGAACCGACATTTTTTGCTCAGTTTTCACAGTATATCCTTTTAAGTATTTCTTAGGTATATTAACACCTTCCAAGATTCTAATTACATCAAATGATTTCTAAATACCTAGAAGCCACTAAATAACACAAATCATAACCTTGAATCCATAATACAATTCAAGCAATATTAAGGTCAAAGTTAAGAAGTTAAGAGTCAAGTCTAAAGTTAAGAAGTAAGTCAAAGAAAAGTTCTTAAAGGTTTTCAAGAGACATTGCTAAACATTTTTACATTCATTTTAAGGTTCAAGTTCAATGTTAAAGTGAAGAGTAAAAATTGAAGTCTTTTCTTCAAAGAAATATTAGGGAACTATGTATTCCTTAAGAGTTGATTAAAACTCAAGTTTTCAAGTAAATCAAAGAGTAAAGAGTTGAGTTCATTTCTCAAAAGTTGTAAAAGAACTACGTATTCCCTAAAAGTTTACAAATGCTATGTTAAGAGGAAACAAGATTTCCAAAAGAGTTTTTAACAAAAAAAGGGAACATTGATTTTAAGAGAGCTTTTTGAAGCTAAGGTTTTGAGAAAGTTATCTCAACCCAACGAAAGGAAGTTGTTTATAAAAACATGAGCTAAAGTATATATTTGGAGTAGTATTGAGCACCAATGTGGGGATGAGATTTTATGTTAACATAAGTCTCCATATAGCCATCATGGGTATTAACTGGTCATACTTTTTAGACGATCACGTAATTTAAGGTAGTGGACAACTATGTTAAGGAGTTCTATGCAACGACAAAGTATAGGTCAATTTTGGCAGCATGAGAAAGACGTTTTATCACCACTTAGGCTCATAGTAGTAATTTTCGTTTGAAGAATCTACCAAGGAAAACTATATTACTTCATAAATTGGTAAAGTTGAGCTTGTTATTACATTTTATTTAACGAAATAAGTTTTTACATTGTGTGTGTGTGTATATATATATATATATATAATGCATATGTCTTCTTGATTTATATTAAGTTAAGTTCATGAATTGAGCAGAGCCTAGGTAAATGTTTCTTCTTACTCTTTTCAAGCTTTTATTTTGTTAGCATTCAAACTCGCATACTTGTACATTCAATGTATTGATTCCAGTTAGCCTGCATCGTATAATGATGCAGATGCAGTTAACCAGGATCAGTATCATCTAACGCCTCTAGATACAATAGATCACTCAAACTCACTAGTGAGCCTTCATGATTCTAAAGGACACATACATATTATTTTTTGACTCTTATTATTTTATAGAATATTTTGGAGTTTGTCCCAATATTCTTCCTAGTATTATGAGTCCTTATAGACAGATAGTTAATCTCATAGTTCTGTTTTGAGTATCTCTTTATCTGGCATTTCAGATATTCTATATTGAGACTTAAGTACCATTTTGGAAAAGACATTTATTTTAAGTTATCCTTGTGAGAATTATTCTTATTTATTATTGAGTTAAGTCTTCTTCTAAGTTAACTAAGTTAGGTCAAGGGTTTGCTCAAGGGGAGCAAGGGTAATCGGGTGTTGTCCACGTCAGGTTGTATACTCGGGGCATGAAACGCATGTTATCAAAGAGAAAATTTCAACAGTCCTAAGGAGTCTATGAATTCGTGTATGTAGAATTCCAGTATCGGTGTGAAGCGCGCCACATCTATTTTTAGGAGGCTAGAACATTTTGTAATTCGTCACTTCTTTCTTATTCTTTTTCACGTGTTAAATTTTATCTCGTAAAAGTTTCTCTATAGTTTATGCTTAGACATGTTTCAGATCATTATTCCTCCAAAAAGAGCAGCGAGAGGTTGTCCAGGTATAAGGAATGTTGAGGAGTAAGATTTGTCAAATGCACCAAACGTGCAACCCGAAGGAGAAGTCACAAAGGCTTAATTTCGTGAGGCTATCCAGATATTAAGACAAGAGGTGTATAACCAAGTCGGGAAACAACGAGCATCTCAACTAGAAGAGGGTGACACCTCGAGGATTCGTGAATTCTTGAGAATGAGTCCTCCTAGTTTCACCGGTTCGAGCCCTAGTTACGATCCGAAAAACTTTGTAGAAAAGTTGAACAAAGTTTTTGATACAATGCATGTTTATGATATTGAAATGGTTGAGCTAGATGTATGTCATCTGAAGAATCTAGGACTTGTTCGATCAGAGAAAGGAGGAAAGGGATGAGGTTTCCGACGTTCGAGTTGGGATTTCTTTGAGGAAGCTTTCTTAGGAATTTCTTTTGCCGAGAGTTGATAAAGACTAAGGTACGATAGCTCCTTACACTTAAATAGGACCCTTTGAGTGTGTACGATTATGGGTTGAAGTTCAGCCAGTTGTACCTCTATGATCCTGAAATAGTTAAATGAGGAGCAAAATGAACTTTTTTTCACTGGCTTGGGTCATGCTTCAAGAAGGGACGGCAGAGCTGCAATGCTGATATGCGACATAGACATATCCAGGTTGATGGTTTATGTGAAGCATCTTGAAGAGGAGAAGATGAGGACAAACAAAATTATAGGAATAAGAAAGCTAATACTGGGAATGAATGTGGGTAGTAGAAGGGTGGTTAGTATAGGCTACAATTCAACAAACAGAAGGGGAATGCACCATAATCTACTAGTTCTCCTGCACCCAAAAACAAAGGTGAGCTTCAGGGCCAAAATTTGTAAAACTTCAGGGCTAGACAATAACAGTCTCAAGAGAGTGTGGCACGGGGAGAAAGTAGGACTCCTGCATCTGCTAAGTGTGGCAGAACCCACCCAGGTAAATGTTGTGATGGCCGGACAGGTTGCTTCAGGTGTGGTCAAAAGGGTCACTTCATGAGATAGTGCCTTAAGAACAGGAAGGGTAGTAGAAATCCGGGTATGTTGCTCCACTAGACAAGGAGCCACTTCTGGTGCTAGAGGAAGGGCAAATCACCTGTATGCAATCACTTTCCGCCAATAACATGAGAACTCTCCAAATGTTTTAACTAGTATGATCAAATTCTTTATTTTTTATATTTATAATTTGCTAGACCCATGAGCAAGTTTATCTTTTTTAACTCCTTATGTTGCATATAAGTTTGATGTTCTTCCTGAAAAAATTTGTGAACCTTTCTTTGTTTTTACCCCTATTAAGGAGTATATTATAGTGGAAAGACTCTATTGTGATTTTCTTATTTCTAACAATCATAAGAACACCATGGCTAACCTAGTCGAGTTAGACATGGTAGATTTTGATGTCATTCTAGGTATCGACTGGCTTCATGCTTGTTATGCATCAATAGACTGTAGAACTCGAGTTGCCAAGTTTCATATTCCTAATGAGCCAGTCATAAAATGGAGTAGTAGTTCATAAGTGCCAATGGGTCATTTTATTCCGTACTTTAAGGCGAGAAAGTTAGTTGCTAATGGATGTATCTATTATTGAATTCGATTTTTAATGAATCAAGTTTTGAGGTACCTTCCCTTTAGCAGTTTCTATAGTAAATGAGTTTCCAAAATTTTTTCGTGATAATCTACCCAAAACCCACCCTGAGAGAAAAATAGACTTCGTCATTTATATCATTCTAGATACTCATCCTATCTCTATTCCGCATTATTGAATGGCACTAGTAGAGTAAAAGGAGGTGAAAGAACAGGTAAAAGGTCTGTTAGATAAAGGTTTTATTCGACCAAGTGTATCACTTTGGGGTGCTCCTGTCTTATTTTAAGGAAGAAAGATGGTTCCCTTAGGATGTGTATAGACTACCGCCGATTGAATAAAGTTACCATTAAGAATAAGTATCCTCTTCCAAGGGTGACTAATATTTTTGATGAACCTCAGTGTGCCACCTGTTTCCTAAAAATTTATCTCAGATCTTGCTACCATTAGTTAAGGGTTACGGAATGTGACATTTCAAAGACAACTTTTAGAACCAGATATGGGCATTATGTGTTTTTGGCTATGTTTTTTGGCTTTACAAATGCACCAGCAGTGTCAATGGATCTTATGAACAGATTCTTCAAACATTATTCAGATATATTTATTATCGTCTTCATTTATCACATATTGATCTATTCAAGGAATGGAGAAGATCATGCTCGTCACCTCAGGATAGTCTCTCTGTATTTGAAATTTAAGGAGGTGCATGCAAAGTTCTCCAAGTGTAACTCTTGTCTTAAGTCTGTGGCATTCTTGGGTCACATTGTTTCCAGTAATGGGATTAGAGTTGATACCCAAAAGATAGAAGCAGTTCAGAGTTCGTATAGTCCCACGTCTCCAAGTGATATTAGGAGTTTCGTGGGTTTGGCTGGCTACTATAGAAGGTTTGTTAATGGGTTTTCATCTATTTTGTCTCCCTTAACCAAGTTGACTAAGAATATATTTAAATATCAATGAGTCAGGAATTTAAAATTACGTTGACTACTTCCCTAGTTTTGACCTTACTAGAAGGTACTCAAGGTTTTGTGGTGTATGTGATGCATCTATAATTGGGTTGGGTTGAGTGCTAATGCGGAAAGGCAAGGTTATAGATTATCTCTAGACCGTTGAAGGTTCATGAGAGAAGTTACCCAACCCATGACTTAGAGTGGGCAGCTATAGTTTTTTCCTTGAAGATATGGTGTCACTACTAGTATGGCGTTCATGTTGATATATTCACTTATCACAAAAGCCGAAAATATGTTTTCACCCTGAAAGAGCTAAATCTTAGATATATTAGGTGGTTTGAATTACTCAAGGATTTTGACAGTAATTTTAAACCACCCAAGTAAGGCTAACATGGTTTTTGATGCTTTAAGCAGGTTATGTATGGGGAGTACCGCCCCTGTTGAGGAAGAAAATAGGGAGTTAGTCAATATTTGCATACACTTACACGCTTGGGAGTCAAGCTGATGGATTCCACAGAAAGAAAGATAGTGGTGACCAATATGGCTTAATCATCACTAGTGTCATATGTAAAAGAAAAATAAGATCAAGACCCCATCTTGATTGATCTAAAGGAAAATGTTCATAATTAAAGAGTATGAGCTTTTGAACAAGGGGGGAGATGGCGTGATAATGCATTAAGGTAGATTATGTGTACCTAGGGGGTGGACTCCAAGAGAGGATCATAGAGGAGGATCATAGTTGTAGATATTCCATTCATCCGAGTTCCACAAAGATGTACTGTGATTTGAGAGAGGTATATTAGTTGGAAGGTATAAAAAAAGACATTGATGAGTTCGTTGCCAAGTTCCCAAAATTGCCATCAAGTGAAAGTAGAACACCAAAGGCCAAGAGAGTTTGCTCAAAATATAGAACTTCCAGGATGACAGTGGGAGATAATTAATATGGACTTAATCACATGTTTTCCAAGCTCTCACATGTATCGTAATTCAATTTGGGTGACTGTCGATAAAATGACAAGATAAGCCCACTTTTTGCCCTTAAAGACCACTCATTCGGTAGAGGATGATGCAAATTTTGTACATTTAGGAGGTTGTGAGACTTCATGGATTCCCAGTGTCGAACATTTCAGATAACGGTGCAAAATTTTCTACTTAGTTTTTGAAGTCTTTCAAGAAAGGTTTGGGTTCAAAGGTGAGCTTAAGCACAACTTTTCATCCTTAGAATGATAGGAAAGAACAGTGTAATATCCATATCTTAGAAGCTATGATGAGGTCATGCGTGATTTATTTCAAGGGGAACTGTGATGATCACCTACCTCTCATTTCGTTTGCTTACAACAACAATTACAATTTGAGCATCCAAATGGCTCAATATTAAGCTATTTATGGGAAAAGATGTAGATCTCGTGTTGGGTGGTTCATAATTTGTGAAGAAGGGTTGATAGGACTAGATCTAGTTCACTAAACTATGTAGGGGGTTAAGATGATCCAAGAGAGGTTTAAAATGACATAGAGTCGTCAAAAGTCCTACACAGATGTTAGGAGAAGGTTGTTGGACTTTAAAGTGGATGAGAGGGTATATCTCAAAGTTTCCCCATGAAGGGTGTTCTGAGGTTTTTGTAATAATGGAAAACTTAGTCCCCGTTATATTGTTCTTAATAGGATATCCAAGAGAATTGGCAATGTATCTTGAGTTAGAGCTACCAAAAGAATTAGTTGTGGTTCATCTAGTATTTGATGTCTCCATACTAAAGAAATGCATGGGTGATCCTTCATTGATTGTAGCAACTGAAAATGTTTGGATTAAGTATAGCTTATCCTATGATGAGATTCCGATTTAGATTTTATATCGGAAAGTTTGCAAGTTGAGAACAAAAGTGGTAGCTTCATTCAAGGTTCTTTGGAGGAACCAATTTTTTGAAGATGCGACTTGGGGAACTGAAGAGGATATGAATGCAAATCAAGGTACTAATTCTATTCTTAGTACTTTATAAACTATGAGTAAGCATGATGTTACTCATTTTTTATTGTTGGGTGTTAAACTTGAATTACTATTCTTAAATTAGTGAAACAAATCTCATTTGAGGATGAATGTTCCCACGGTTGTTATATTGTACCTCAAATTTGCTAGGAACAAGCTAAGAAACTAAAAATAATCACTTTTAGAAAGAAAGGGAAAATCTGAAAAAATTTCCATGTTTAAGAAGTGAGCTTTTGTCATTTTCAAATGGTCATAACTTATAGATCAGGATGTGTTAGGGATATTTCTTGATATGGCTGGATAAATCTTTCAAACGCCGCCGAGTTTACGCATTTTCGAGATCGTATGACGGATATATGACCATTGAAAGTTGGGTTGTGGTAGCTAGGAAAATCCAATTTCGTTTTTAAGGAAGGCAAAACTAGTCTTTTCACCACTTATTTTCCTAATTCATTTTAAGGGTTTATTAGGGGTAAAAATAATCCTTAAGTCAAGAATTAACCAAGAACGTAAAGAACTTTGAGTGGATTTCATCAGGGGTGATCCCTATCAAGGTATGTGAGACCTTTTGCGTTGGGTTACTTCACTCACACACCAATTTGTTTCAATTTAGCTATTTGTGAGATTTTTTACATATTAAAAAAGGAAGTTCTTGAAGAAAAATGTCAAATTCACTTTCATTGAATTTTTTGATGCATATTGTTGTTTGATTATTTATTCTCCTCATTGTTTCCGCGTTGAATCCAATAGGTATTTAGGATACCAATGGTCCAAAGTGTTTCAGGAAAGAATTAGGGAGGTTAAAAGGGTTAGAGATGAAAAAAGAGTTGAAAATTTTGTCAGCCAAACCTGTGCAAGAACAGGCCAGGCCGTCACGCCTACAGTGTGCCAAAAATTAGCCTCTGACACTGAGGCCTGGTGCCACACATCACTAGTGCACCATAATCAAGCCTTAGTCATTTGATTCTGGCGCGGCATGCCCTGAACGCGCCCGAATCGGCGTTTTTTGTCCAGTTTTTGTAGTTTAGCATTTTTAAGTCCTTCTAAGATACATTAACACCTACCAATGCCTCTAGTAACTTCAAATGATTTCTAAACACCTATAAGTCACTAAATAATACAAATCATAACCTTTAATCGATAATTCAATTCAAGAAAAATTAAGGTCAAAGTCAAGAATTCAAGATTCAAGTCTAACGTTAAAAAATAAGTCAAAGCAAAGTTCTAAAAGGTTTTAAAGAGTCTTTATTAAATTCTTTTAACTTCATATTAAGTATCAAGTTCCAATTTACAGTGAATAGTATAAGTTAAAGTCTTTTCTTCAAAGAAATATAAGGGAACTAAATATTCCCTAAGAGTTGAGTAGGACTCAAGTTTTCAAGTTAATTAAATAGTAAAGAGTTGAGTTCATTTCCCAAAAGTTATAAGGGAACTAAATATTCCCTAAAAGTTTATGAATGTGTTCACATTTAAGTTAAGAGGAAACCAAGATATCCAAATGAGGTTTGAACAAGAAAAGGAAACATTGATTCCAAAAGAGCTTTTTAAAGCTAAGGTGTTGAGCAAACTATCTCAATTCAAGGAAAGAAAGTTGTTTTTAAAAGCATGAGCTAAAATATATTTTGTGAGTAGTATTGAGCACCGATGTGGGGATGAGAGTTCATATTGAGTAAAGTCTCCATGTAAATTATGTAACCATCACGCATATTACGGGTCATACTTTTTTAGATGATCACATAGGTAAAGCTAGTGGATCCATGCGGGTATTAACAATCTAAGTGCTTACATTTTTTGTACATGCTTTTATATACATTTCATATGTCTACTTGCTTTATTTGAGTTACGTTCATGAGGTGAGCAGAGCGATGGTAATGGTTTTTTCTTACTCTTTTCAAGCTTAAGTTTTATCAGCATTCCAACTCGCATGCTCGTACATTTAATGTACTGGTGTGTGTTATCCTACATCATATCTTGATGTAGATGCAGGTAACCAGGATGAGCATAATCCAGCGCCTCCTTGATCAAGCAGCTCACTCGAAGTCAGTAGTGAGCCTCCTTGAATTTTGGAGGACACATACTTACTATTTTTTTCAATCTTTTAATTTATTAGATTATTGTGGGGATTATCCCAACATTCATCTTAGTATTATAGAGACTTCATATACATTAGTTAGTCAGATAATTCAGTTTTGAGTCTCTATTTTAACTTATATTTCAGATATTCTATTTTGATACTTAAGTGCCATTCGGGCCAAGACATTTATTTTAAGTTATCCTTGTGAGAATGATTATACTAATTATTGAGTTACGTATTCGCTGAGTTAAGTAAGCCACGGCAGAGGTTCAATCAAGTCCATCAATAGTCATTGGGTCCCGGCCACGTCCAGGGTGTACGCTCGGGGTGTGACAAACAGTTTGGATTTGGGTTTGATGAAAAGACCATTGACTTGTTATATATTGTCTTATTGTTATTAACATGAACATGGACTATGGCTTATGACATCTCAAAGAGTTCTACTTAGATTTAGTGGGGGCATGGGACTTTTTTCATGCATTACACAAGTGGACTTTAATATTTGTTGTGGCGTCGTTCTCTTATTAAACCATGTGAAATTTTTCATTGCTCGAAGATAATAATTTATATTGTTTATGTTCGGTGTTTTCATGTTTATGATGTTGTAATGACTTATATATGCTTTACTTTGTGGGATAGCTTTGTGATCCTACCAGTACACGGCGGTTATGTACTTATACTGTACTTACTCTTATTTTTGTTGATTATAGGGCATGTAGGGGCGGCTATTGATAGATTTCGGTTATTTGACTATAGAGCATGACCAGATTCAAGGTTGAGCCAATTCTCTCATGCTTCAATGTATCTCTCTTGTTAAAGTCTGGTCTCTTACTTAGACTATTTGTTTAAGGTGTTTCTTTAGTTTTGGGGTTGTACCCCTTGTTCTTAGACTTGTCATTAGTACAGTATTGGTACATTGACTTTCAAGTTCTAGGCATATTTATTCCATATTTTTAGGTGTTAGACCTTTTGTTAATGCTTATGGAAATTCCCTATTTCTTTTGTTAGTATTTGGATTAGTTGGTTAGTATAAATTATTTTCCCACCAAAGAGTTAGTGTGGGTGACACTCACGACGGTCTGCGTAGTGACAGGTAAAAAGTTTAGAAAGAAATTCTCAAAAGGCAATTTTGACGGTTTAATCATCTTTTGAAGGGCCATCTTAGGCTAGGGGCATAATTTGTTGGGGCCTCTGGACTTTTGGTGTGAGTTTGTATTGTTAGGCTTGCCATCCAGGTGCATTTTTTACCCTAAGTTTTACCCCTTGTTTCCTATTTCTATTCTTTATTTCTTGGCTACTTAAGTATATCATGTTTAGTTCCTTCTGTTATGCTTTACTTATTATTTGGTATTTATGCTTTTGCTATAGTTTGAGCTTAGTCATTCGTTTTCTGATAAGTAATCTTTTTGGTACTCATACTACACTTCTACTCCCTTCAGATTGCAGTTAAGTTTTCGCCATTGATTTTGTGTCTTTCGGATAATATTGGGATGTCGAAGATTAGTGTGAGATCTTGGCGTCAGGAGCTACAGGTGTACATATTTTTTAGCTAAGCTTTGTCTTGATATTGTATATAGAGATGACTTGTACTTGTGTTTTAATTGCGGAAGTCTTGTACTCAAATTTTAGATTAGATGATCAACTACTAACTGATGTAGAGTCTTGGGATAGTTTTGATAATTACCTTTATCTGCGTTGTTCGATGCTCTTACTTCTTCTTATTGTCTTTGGCCTGGTAGTCTATTGTTTATGTCTCCAAACTATAGGTTAGGATTACCTACTGGCGTGGTGCAGTAGGTGGCATCATGACCTGAGAAATCAATAGTGAAATCTATAATTTCCTTCTCCACCTCATCTAAATTGGCTATTGCTTGTATTAGTTCCTTTCCTTTCTAGTTCATTGTGATTTCTAGATAGGGGGCTCAAGATTTTATTAGCTTAATGTATGACTCTTTAGTGTTATGTGTGAGCCTTTAAGCATATACTTTTTCTACAAACTTTGACGGGTACTTTTTGAAGGTCTTCAAATAATATAACTTATAAAGACAAAAAGATAGTATTGTAATTTATAATCTTTCACATACACTTCAAATAAAAAAGAAAATTTTTTTACTAACAATCAGTTATTGTGGTTGAGTGGTAAGTGCTATCTCGAGTTTAAGTCTCTATAGATATGAATTCATCGTGTTTATAAAGTGTTTTTACCCCCAATATCAAATTTTACAATATGAATTAAAATTTAGTTGGACAATAAATTACCTTTGTCAAAAATTGGGGAAAACATAATGAAAAAATTTAAAGGACTGGAAAGGCACAAGTAATTTCTTGGGTGGCCTTTTTAATGTTTATGTATTCATTTATGTCGAAATCACTTAATTATGTTTTAACATACAAAAAACATATTTTTATATATTATAACGCAAAAATCACATATGTTGGAAGATTCAACTTCAAATGAGCATTAGTTTTTTTACTTTATTTTTTGGACTAATAAATACAAAATATTCCAGACACTACACAACTTATTAACAAAAAAAATTGGTACATTAATTTTTGAACCGAAATCAAAAACTATGATCTTTAGAGAAAAAAAAGTCCGAGTAAAAAAAATTAATAAGAGGAATATATTTTATTGTGTTTTGTTGAATACAACATTTGGATGGATAGTAAAATTCCCCGTTATTACATTATGTGATACATAATAATATTGAATGATCAAACTATAAGAGAAAAAGACTACGAGGTAGAGCTACTATAAAAAGATATTACAAAGTATAAAATAAGATTACTAAATTATAAGTAAAGACGAATAAGAAAATATGTTAAGATTATGACACACAATTTCTCATCACATAAACATTGAATTTATGCCATTATCTAACCATTAATTGAATCATTATATGTTACAAAAAAAATTATTGCCGATCAAAATACACATGATATTTAAACTAACAATAAAATACATTATACGACAACAACAATCCAAATTATATAAATACGTCGCTTTTTATTATTTATTTGCTCTAATGTATTAAATTTATTATAAATTATATAATTCCATTTTTATTATTTTGAACCAAAGTACATTTATTGCCCGAACATATGCCTCCGATCTGAGGACACATCATTTCAAGCGAATTCAAGTCCAACAAGATGATGCCAAGTGCCGTGGAAATTATGAAGGATACATCATCTCATGAAGGAACATTTTTGCTAGGGCATGGTTTTTTTGGACCCAAGACTTTTGGTGAGAGATTGTTTCATTAGGCTTCCGATCCATGTGTGTTGTTGACCCAAACTTTTACCCCTTGTTTCCTATTTCTATTATTTATATCTTGGCTACTTTAGTATCTCATGCTTAGTTACTTGTGTTATTCTTTTCTTATTACTTGGTGCTTATGCTTTTGCTATCTTTTGTGCTCAGTAGGTTGTTTCTTCATAAGTACTTTTTTTCTACTCATACTACGTACACTTCTAACCCCTACAGATTGTAGTTATGTTATCACCATTGATTTTTAGTCATTTAAAGAATCTTGGGATGTCGAAGATAAGGCCGAGCTCCTGGTGTATGGATCTAGTGGTTTACGTATGTTTTGGCTAGGCTTAGTCTTTATATTGTATTAGGAGACAACATGTACTTGTGTTATAATTGTGAAATCCTTGTACTCATATTTTATACTAGATAACCAACTACTCTTGGGATTGTTTTGTTAATTACCTCTTTCTGCGTTGTTCTACACTCGTTCTTCTTCTTGCTGTCTTTCGTTTGGTAGTCCGTTGCTTATGGCTCCGGACTACGTGTAAGGGTTACCTACTGGCTGGGTATAGTAGGTGTCATCATGACCTGATAGATCGGGCCGTTACATCAACAATTCATGTACTAAAATACCTCATCTAAATTGGCAATTGCTCTTACTGGTGTCTCTCCTGTCTAGTTCACTGTGATCATCTGTTGCGAGTTAATCCTTGTTTTATTGTTAAGTCCCCAAATTCATGGTTGCTTGTGTATCTTTAAATAATTTTTATTTGCTTTCACTAACAGGTTTTACCATATTTGTGCATGAATTCATTCCACTTGACTCCCTATTTTCCCTCGGCATGTCAATGTTCATTCATACAGGCCCAAATTCTTCTGATTGAGCCTTCATGCCTCGGCTTATAGTTTTGAAAGAAATCTTATATGATAGGATCAGAAATCTAATAGTGTGGGCGTAAGGCCAAAAATTTAATGCTTCAAATTAGATTGGCAAAGACTCAAGAAAATTGAGTCTCCAATCTGGGTTCTTCTAAACCCTTCTTGACCTTATTTCTTCGATTGTAAATAATTATTTCAATTGTATATTTTAGTTAGATTTATTTTTTATGCAAGTTTAGTTTTATGTTTATTTGATTTGAGTTCTATTAGTTGAACTCTTATGAATCCTCTAGTAAAGTTGTAATATGTGGGTGGGGGTTTCAAAGTCTCTTTACTTTGTCAAATTATTTCGCTTATCAATTTTGAGTGATCATAAAATTTTGTTCATAACTTGTTAGGTTTCTTTAAAATGAACTCAAAGATTCCTGAAGTAATTTATTCAAACTTTTCTGATCACATGTTTTAAATAAGAATAAAAAACATCAAGTTTTTCTCAAACAGATTATCGGCGGATAACCGCATATTGTTAACATCCATTTCAAGGGATAACAACTTTTTTATATGGAAAAAGGAATAATGTACCGGTTCTTTGGACTTCAAAAGATTTTTCTACTTTGATTTTTTCTTTTTCAGATTAACTGAAATGTTTCTTGATTTTCCTTTGTTGTTATGTTAAGCATATGTAATCCGAATTTACTTAGAGATGTAGCGTTTGTCTATAAAATCAAAAAATGAAGGCAACCTTTTGTCAAGGTGGAGTCCAATCTCAAAATAATAAAAAAAATCATAGGGGATGCATGACACTTGGAGGTCCTAATTAGGGCATAATTGGGTTAGTTTGCTAACAACAAACACATTTTTTTCATGATATAAGGTCCCAATATGTCACTTTATAGAAAAATAGTACTACATCCCTAGCCTCCTTGTTTGTTAATATATATCAATAACTTTTGCACATTTTTATTTTGTCCCTATTCACGACTTCCACTGGAAAAATGTTGGCTAGATCTATGGAAAGTTTAGATTTTCCCGTTCATGTTGCTTCGATAACCATCACAGGATTTTTAAGGGATTTCCACTCCAAAGAGTATTCCTATAAGAGTGTATCATGGGATATGTAACTCATTCGTTAGACCCTATTTTGCTCAGAATTGGGTGCAGATGTCGTATGAAATATTTAGATCTAGAGGTCAAACCCTCTATGATGCAAAATTTTAATATTCGTGGATGTAGATCCTTGTATGGATACGGGAACGAGAAATCGGCTGAAAATAATTCAAGTTTCTACAAATATAGTTATGAAAAATTTATGAGATATTAGGCAATTCTAATCTTACAATTTTTGGGAATAGGATAGTGTTCTCACAAAAAAAAAAGATCTAGACCAAAAATTTCACTCTTGTCATCCATTGGAGCTTCGTTGGAGCTCGCCAGAGATCATCTTTTGATGGTGGTGAAGTCCTCTAGCTCTTTCTTCAGGAAAAGGTGAATTGTTCCCTTTGTTGATTTTCGTTATAGATTATATTTAGTCCTAATTATTTCCAATAATGATTTCGATTATAGTATTTAGTTGATAAAGTAACTTATATTTTGCTAATACGACTTATTTATGTTAATCTTGTTGTTTTGAAGAATGCTATGTGTCTTGATTCATGTTTAAGATTCTCTTATTTGAGATTTTTTTCAATATTACAACAATTTCTGATTTCTTTTAATATGATATAATTTTGTTCTAGATAGGTTAAGAATCCAAATGATAATATGTCTATTACTATGACCCTCCAAGTCATTTTCTTTTTTGCCTGATCCCTTTAGTTTTTTGAACTTTCTTGTAGTAATAATTATGACTTTCTGGGATTTACAGTTCGTACGTCAGGTTGTTCGTTCATTTTTGTGCAAGTTTTTTTATTTGGAGCCTTTGAACTTTGAATACTGACTTCAGTCATAAGTTCAGAAAGACGGTCTGAAATTGAACCTCTGATGGTTTTATCAGCTCCTAAAAGTCCATTTTAGGCTTAGGGCATGGTTGGTTTGGGCCCCGAGACTTGTGGTATGAGTTTTTGTATTTGGCTTGTGATAAAGGTGCATTCTTGACCAGAATTCCCACCCCTTGTTTCCTATTTATGTTCATTATATCCTTGCTACTTTAGTATCTCATGTTTCGTCACTTAATTCATTTCTTATTACTTTTCATTTATGCTTATTGTATCTTTTAAGTTCAATTGGTTGTTTCCTTAAGAGTACCATTTTTTTAAATCATATTACGATTATGCCCCATGTAGATTGCAGTTGTGTAATCACAGCTTATTTTGAGTCATACGGTGAATTTTTGGATTTAAGAGATTATAGGGTGAGCTCGTGGATCGGGAGCTACCGATCTCCATCTATTTTTGTTAGGCTTAGTATTTATATTTTATTTAGAGACAACCTGTATATGTATTGTAATTATGAATGCCTTGTACTCCTATTTCACATTAGATGCTCAACTACTAACCAATGTCGGGTCTTGGAATGGTTTTGTTGAGTACCCTTTCTCTACTTTGTTCTATGCTCTTATTTCTTGTTGTTAGCTTCCGCTTGGTAGTACGTTGCCTATGTCTCTGGACTACAGGATGGGCCTACCTATTGTTGGAGTGTAGTAGGTGTCATCATGACCTGAGTAATCGGGTCCTAACATATATAGATCACGATTATATTTTTTCCTTCTCTATCTTATCTAAATTGGTATTTCTTTTATTGGTGTCTTCCCTGTCTAGTTCTTTATGATAACTGTTGAGTTATTACCTTACTTAATATCACACTTCAGACACTGATCATTTTTTATTTTTTGATCAACTTCAAATGACGATATCTTTTAGCACAAAACGAGTTTTGTGGCCCATGAGGCATCAAATAAATATTTTGTGAGGCCTCTTTCCAACACCACCAAGTTTGCTAGATTTCTAGCTCTGACTAAAAAGTTATAGTTGTTTGAGGGGATCCGCACAAATTAAGGTTTTCTTTAGTTTAAGGAAGTGTATTTTTGTCTTTTGCTTGCCCCACTAGGCATAAAACGTTTTTGTCACCCAAATAAAGGTATAATCTAATTTAAACCACATTTACAAATTCCTAAACGCTAAGAGTTTGAGAGAGGGGTTTCCAGAAGAGAAAAAGAGGGTTTTGAAGAGTTAAAGAATCTCGCTAAGAACAAGGGTTGTTTCTAGGTATTCAAACTTCTTATAGAGTTGGATATATTCTCCCTTACGCAAATCATGTAATTTTATTTATGAATTCACTCATGAGATTATTTATATTGAGATTCATGAGAAGTTTTTGAGTTTTAGCCTCTATTCTTTAACAATTGAGTTTTTTGAGTTCTTGAGGTAAGGATATTGTAAATGAGTGATATTTATTAATAGATTTGAGTTGGATTTCATTTAATTTATGTTGTGGTTAAGGAATCAAAGAAATAACTTTGAAGAAATCATTCGATTTTAGATGTGTTATGACTTGAATTTGCGCAATAACATCTGTCAGATTTCTGGGTATTAGTGTGGGGGAGGGGAGCCACCACCATGACAGGAATGTTCAGTAGTTAGGTGGCCTAACGCAGCATGCAACTCAGTGCGCGCCAAACACGGTTAGAATAAGGTTGGTATTCTGTGCCAGTCACAGCGCCAGGGCTGCGAGGTCCCTTACTCTTCTGTCCTTCTTTCCAGGTGTGTGTCCTTGAACTTTTATTGTGTTCTCTTCTTTATATTCATTCTTAAATTCTTAATTTATACTTGATAGATCATTCATATCTTAAAAACATCTCTTAATTACATTTTTTAAAATTAAAGTTAAGATGAATGTTCAAAAGGGCCTCTTAAGTCAACGTTGAGAACCCTTTTGCATTAACTAAAGATTTGAACTATTTTTTGAGTAGAGGAGTATGAGGATTAAGAGCGTTGAATTTCATGTTTCAAAATTAGTGCCACGCCACCAGCCTACACCCTGAACGTGGTGTGAACTTGAAGACAATTAATGGCCTGGAACGGACCCTTGGCCTAGCTTACTAACTCAGCAAAGACTTAAACACAGGAGGTATAACTCATGAAATAACTAAAAACGAAACAACTTAGACAAAACAGTAACTTACGTCTTAAAAGTATACAACTAAAATTAATTAGGGAAAAGAGCTAATGTTGTCTGTCTATGAAGCCTCCGGAATAAAAAGGGATTTTGGGACAAGATGCCCAATCATCCTAATAAATTGAAAAATATAAACAATAACTGAATGATAAAGATTTCTTACAGAATTAAGTGAGGCTCACCAATTGACTCTGAGCTGCTCATTGGATCAATGATACGCTGGATGAGATCCTAGTTACCTAAGCCTGCATCATGATACGATGCAGGCCAACTGACATCATTACATTTAATGTATGAGTATGCGAGTTGGACTTCTAAAAGTACATAAGCTTGAAAGAGATTGTGAAAGAAACACTTGTCTTGTCTCTTCTCAACTCATGGATAATCAACTTAATTAAAGAAATAAAACACATAAAATATATATATATATATATATATATATATATATATATATATATATATATATAAAGATTATAACGCAATTGAAAACAATCTTAGTTAATTAAAGATAAAGCATAACCAACTTAAATTTACTTATATAAAGTAATATAACTTCTGTGGGAGATTCTCTAATTGATAACCATCACTATGAGCCTAAGTGATGGTACAAATTTTTCCCTCACGCTGTCGAGGACCATCCCATACGTTGCCATCAGTATAGAAACTTACTTAACTTAGTGGGATCCACTATCTTAACTTAAGTGATTATCTAAAATGTATGATCCTTTATTACCCACGATTGCTGCGTGATTTATGGAGACTTGAGATATTATGAATTTGCATCCCATATTTGTGCTCTATTCTACTCCCAAAAATATATTTAGTCATGTGTTTCTCAAAAAACTTCTTTCTTTGGGTTAAGATGATTTCTCAACATAAGCTTCAAAAGCTCTCTTGGAATCAATGTTCCCTTTTTTTGACCAAAAATCTTTTGGGAAATCTTTTTTTCTCTTATATTAAATGTTAAAATATATATAAACTATTAGGGTATACTTAGTTCCCTTTTAACTTTTTGAGAATTGAATTCAACTCTTTACTCTTTACTTACGTTGAAACTTGAGTCTTAAACTAATCTTAGGGAATACTTAGTTCTTTTACAATCTTTGAGAAATGAACTCAACTCTATACTATTTATTTAATTTTTAACTTAATTCTTAAGTTAAAACGTCGCTAAAGACTCTTGAAAACCTTGAAGACACTTTGCTTTGACTTTCTTCTTAATTTTTAGACTTGACTCTTAACTCCATGGACTTTGATCTTAACTTTCCTTCAATTGGATTACAGATTCAATTTTCATGATCTCATGTTTATGGATAACTTCATGGTGTTTATATGTACATTAAAGGGTTGAAATCAACTAACAAAAATTTGTAAATCACATAGGAACTAGTATGAAAAGGTGGGAAAGAAAGGGGAGAACTATCGTCCGTGGTGCTAGGAGAGGCGTGGGGAGCCATCCACAAACATCAGAGAGTAGCTGGGGAGCTCTGTATGGCGTGGCTCCCCAAGGCCTTTTGGACGAGACTGTCCTTTAAGGCTATGGGAGGTGCGGTGCCCCAACCTCTATCCTTAGGTGTTCTCGACTTTTCTTTTTCATTTTTCATCTTTAAACCCTCTAAACTTCCATGGTTCTTTCCCCAAATCTTAGCATCATTAGTACACTCAATACCAAATAGATTCAACCTGAAATCACACAAGGAAACATCAATCAAAACTTCAATAACATAACAATCAAGAATTCAAAGATAACTTCAACAATGTTCTTCAAGAACTCAATTTCTTAACATTCAAATAGCTTAGATTTGCTGAATTAAACAAGATTGGTGTGTGGGTGAACTAACCCAACACTATGTGATTTCACCTTCGTTTTTAGGAATCACCCCCGACGAATTCCACATACAAAGCTTGATTAAAGTCTTATCTTAGCCCAGTTAATCCCTAGAAAGAAATTAATTTTATTAGATAAAGTAAAGACAACTTTCCCCATCCCTTACTAGATTGGGCTTTTCTTAATCCAACTTTTGAAAGACATAAATAACTTATACGATATCAAAATTGCGAAAACTCGAATGTATTGGAAAGGTTATTCTAAGGGATTTACAACCATATCTTGAACTACTTCTAATTCATCCTAAGCTAGAAATTATGGTCGTTTGAAGTTTACCAAAAACTCACTTTCTAACTTAGACAAATTTTCCAGATTTTCTTATTCTTTCCACACAAAAAAAGTATTTTCAAATTTTAAACTCTTTTCTAGTTCTTTCTAGTTGAGAGATGTTAAAATGAGTAGAATGGAACTAATTATTACCCACGATGTAACACTTTTACATTTAAAAGAGAGGAATACCGATTTCTAAATGAGTTTACGGTTTAGTGGAGTTTCAGTGTATTATCTCTTTTAAGTGTTTATTTTGAGTAATTACTTCAAACTGAGAAAGATTTATGCTTTACACCTTTGAGAATTATATATATATGTATGTATATATATTATTGGGAGTAGTATTTTACATCGATATGGTGATGAATTTAGACAACTAAAAATTTTCATAAACCATGTATACCGACATAAGTAAAGGATCATACTTTTTATATTATTCCTTATTTATTTTAAGCATAACTTAGTCGAACCACTTATTTGAGGTCTTATATATAGTGATAAGGTATAGGATAGTTCTGGTAATGTGGGCTAGACATTGTTTCATCACATAGCTCATAATGATGGCTGCTTATTACAGAGTCTCCCAAACTAAAAGAAAATAGTTTGTTATTGTACTTTTACGCATTCATTAAGCTTTATAATGTTTTAACTATTGCATCTATCATTTTTTACTTTCTACTAAATTGAGTTGAGGTGAGTATTTCCTCCAGCCTTGTCAGTTCTATCAACTATTGCTTTCAGCTTCCCCTTACAGAGTCATCCAGTCAATGTATTAACATCATTCGACCTGCGTCTTTTTATGATGCAGATACACGTGTTCATGTTCATCAACAAGCACTCTATTGCTACTATTTCCATTCTAATTAGCTTTGGTGAGCCTCTTTTCTTGATGACGAATTCCACATTTAAATTTTTAGGTTTTTTGAGATCTCTTGGGTCATGTCCAGCATCTATTGTAGAATTTAGAGGCCTTATATACAGTAGTAGTTGAGGATTCTTTCATTTTTTTCCTCTTGTTAATATTTTTAGAATTGGAGATTATTACTTATGTTTATTTAAGTACTTTCAAACCTTTATTGATGTTGAGTTGTTTTGAGACTTTATGAGATAAGTTTTTTTGTTGGAATTTCCATTTTACTTGAGTAAGTCCTCCTATAAGTAGTGATCTAGATCAAGGGTTTGTTTGGGGACCAACGATAGTTCTCGAGTGCCGAACGTCCACGGTGTGAGCTCTGGGCATGACATTTTCTTTGTCCAATCCCATATTAATGGTTTCTTGTGTAACATCTCATGAACTGAAATAGCTAGGATTAAACAAAGAAACTAAGAATAGTTATTTTTTCAAAGTATAGGAGAAATCTAGAAAAAAGTTCCTACATGTAAAAGTAAGTTTTCGATCATTTTCAAACGGTCATAAGCTAGAGCTCAGGATGAGTTAGGGCCAGTTCTTTATCTGATTAGAAATCCCTTGAAGATAATTTTCCAGCGCCGCCAAGTTTGCATATTTTTTATATCGTATGCGGGAGATATGCCAACCAATAGTTGGGCTATTGGATTGAGGAAAATCTAAACTGGATTTTAGTAAGGGTAAAATGGTTTTTTCACCCTACAATTTCCTAATTTGTTAAGTCAGTTTTTCGAAGATTAATACGCTTAGGACTTGGGAGAAAAGAGAAAATAAGAACGATAAAGGAGAAAAGACCAAGGTTTTGCCAAGATTAATGAGTAAGTTTCATCGGGGTGATCCCTTCAAGGTATGTGACATATTTCTGTTATGGGTTCTTCTACCCAGACAATAATTTTTTTAGTTCAACATAATTGGAGTAGATTGAATAATGATCATTGAAGTCTTGATGAAAAATCATTGAATTCTTGTTGGTTGAGTTGTAGTATACCTTGGGTTGTTTGATTCGTGTTTCAGGGTGTTTTACGAGTATAAACTATTAGGCATTGAGGATTTCATTGATCCTAAGTGTTTAGGGAGACATTCATGGGAGCTTAGAAGGTTTAGAATTGAAAATTGGAGAAGAAAAGTCGAAAATCTTATTTGATAAGCCCTGGCCCGCCGCGCCCGGCAGAGCCCCTCAACGAAGACTCTATCTGACAGGGCCTGGCACGCTGCACTAGATAGAGCCCCTCAATAAAATCTCTGTCCATTAGGCTCTCGTGCCACGTGCCTCTCACAGCATCAAGGTTACCTGGAGATCCCAATTTCCCCCAAATTTTCGTATAAGTTACTTATTGATGTACCTACAATTCCTAGTCGATTCCAATACTCTAAGGTACATCTAAACCTTATGAAATTATCAATAAACATGAGATAAAAATCCTTGAATCCATAATCCAATTAAAGGAAAGTTAAGATCAAGGTCGAAGAAGTTAAGGGTTAAGCGTAAAAGTTATGAAGAAAGTCAAAGTTATCACTTAGTCACCTCAGGATTGTTCTCCAGACATTGAAAGATATGGATTTATATGCCAAGTTCTTCAAGTATGATTTTTGTCTTAAGTCTTTGGTATTCTTGGGCCACATTGTTTCCGGTGATAGGATTAGAGTTGATACCCAAAAGATAGAAACAGTTTAGAGTTGGCCTAGACCTACATCTCCAACAGATATAAGGAGTTTCTTGGGTTTTGCTAGCTATTATAAGAGATTTGTTGAGGGTTTTTCATCTACATCATCTCCTTTGAACAAGCTAAGTCATAACACAATTAACTTTTAAACCTATGAAGCTTGTGAGAAAAGCTTTCAAGAATTGAAAAACAGATTAACTAGCGCTCCAGTTTTGAACTTACCAAAGGGTACTCAAGGTTTTATGGTGTACTATGATGCATCGAGAGTTGGTTTGGAATGTGTGTTAATTCATAAGGGCAATGTTATAGCTTATGCCTTCAGACAATTGAAGTTTCTTGGAAGAACTTCCCAACCCATGACTTAGAGTTGGCTACTATTGTTTTTGCCTTGAAGATATTGCATCACTATTTGTATGGGGTTCATGTGGATATATTCACTTACCACAAGAGCCTACAATATATGTTCACCTAGAAGAAACTCAATCTCAGAAAAAGGAGATGGTTAGAACTACTCAAGGATTATAACATGAGTATTCTTTACCACCCACATAAGGCTAATATAGTTTCTTATGCCTTAATTAAGCTATCCATGGAAGTACCGCCCATATTGAAGAAGAAAAGAGGGAATTAAATAAAGATGTGCACAAACTCGCACTTCTCGAAGTCAAACTTATGGATTCCACATAATGAGAGATATTGGAGACAAATGGGGATGAATCATTACTAGTGTCAGAGGTAAAAGAGAAACAACAACAAGACCCCATTTTTCTTTATTTGAAGGCGAATTTTCATAAGCAAAGAGTATTGTTTTTTGAACAAGAGGGAAATGGTGTGCTGAACTACCAAGGTAGGTTGTGTGTGCCTTGGGTGGATGGACTCCAAGAGAGGATCCTAGAGGAGTCTCATAGCTCTAGGTATTCCATTCATCTGGGTTCCACCAAGATATACTGCGATTTGAGAAAGGTATATTGGTGGGAAGGCATGAACAAAATATTATTGAGTTTGTTGTTAAGTGCCCGAATTGCAAACAAGTTAACGTAGATCACCAAAGGCTTGGAGGTTTGGCTCAGACCATTAAATATTTAGAGTTGAAGTGTGATATGATTAATATTCCCTTTATCACGGGCTTTCCAAGATCTCACAGGCAGCATGATTCTATTTGGGTGATTGTCGATAGAATGAAAAATTAGCCCATTTCTTGACAGTAAAGACTAACTATTCGGCCGAGGATTGTGCTAATTTTTAACTTTAAGAGGTGGTGAGACTTCATGGACTTTCGGTCTCCATTATTTCAGATAGAGGTTCTCAATTTACTGCACAATTGTGGAAATCTTTCCAGAAAGGTTTGGGTTGAAAGGTGAACTTAAGCACTGCATTTCATCCTCAGATAGATTGACAAGCAGAGGGTTCTATACATACCTTACAAGATATGTTGAGATCTTGTTTCATTTGACTTCAAAGGGAACCAGGATTTTCACATCCCTCTTATTGAGTTCAATATACAATAGCAGTTATCATTCGAGCATTCAAATGACTCCATATGAGGCTCTTTATGGGAGAAAATGCAGATCTCCTACTGGGTGGTTCAAAGTTGATGAAGCATGGTTAATAGGAACATAAATAATTCACCAAGCAATGGAGAAAGTTAAAGTGATTCAAGAGATATTGAAAATTGCACAAAGTCTCCAAAAGTCTTACAAAAATGTTAGGAAAAGGTCGTTAGAGTTTGAGGTGGACGATTAGGTATACCTGAAATTTTCACCTATGAAGGGGGTTATGAGGTTTGGTAAGAAGGGTAAACTTAGACCTTGGTATATTGGTCCTGACAAAATCTCCAAACGGGTTGGCAATGTAGCATATGAGTTGGACTTACCCCAAGAGTTAGAGGCGGTTCATCCGGTATTCCAGGTCTCTAGGTCGAAAAAGTGCTTGGGTGTCTATGTTGAACAAGTGTTTGGGTTACCCTTCATTTATTGTACCAACTGAGAATGTTGGGATTAAGGCTAGTTTATCCTATGAAGATATTTTGATTCAAATTTTGGATCATCAAATTCGCTAGTTGAGGACTAAGGAAATGGCATCAGTCAAGGTCCTTTGGAGGAACCAATTTGTTGTAGAAAAAATATGAAGAAGATATATCCATATCTCTATGAATCTAGAGACAATGCATATTAAGGTACTAAATTCTCTTCTTAGCACTTTATACTACTATATGTAAGCATGTATTACTTAGTTTCGTTGGTTGAGTACTGAAATGATGTTACTACCCTTAGCTTAGTGAAAATGTTCTCATTCGAGGATGAATGTTCCCGAGGGGGAGACATCGTAGAATCTCGTAAACCAAATTAGCTAGTATTAAACAAAGACACTAAGAATAGTTATTTTTTGAAAGAATAGGAGAAATATTAAAAAATTTCCTAAGTGTAAGAGTAAGTTTTTCGTCATTTTCAAACTGTCTGAACTTCTAGCTCAGGTAAGTTAGATCCAATTTGTTATATGATTGGAAATCCCTTGAAGAGATCTTTCCAATGTCGCCAAGGTTGCATAATTTTGATATCGTATGAGGGAGATATGCCTATCGGATGTTGGGATATTGGATTGAGGAAAATCCAATCCGTATTTTAGTAAGGTTAAAGTGGTCTTTTCACTCTAATATTTCCTAATTTTTAAAAGGAATTATTAGGGGTAAAATTAAGTCTTGAGTTAGTTTTTAAAGATTGAGTACGCTTAGGGCTTGGGAGAAAAGAGAAGAGAAAAAGGAGTAAGGAGAAAAGACCAAGATTTCACCAAGATCATTGAGTAAGTTTTGTCGGGGGTGATCCCTTTAAAGTATGTGAGATCTTTTTGAGAGGGATTCTTCCACCCACACAATAATATGTGTAATTCAGCGCAATTAGAGTAATATTGAAAAATGAACATTGAAGTCTTGATAAAAAAAACTCGTTGAATTCTTCTTATTTGAAATGTAGTATACCATGGGTACTTTGATTCATGTTTCTGGGCTGTTTTATAAATCTGAACTATTGGCTATTGAGGGTTTTAGTGATCCTATGTGTTTGGGGTGAGATCCATGGGAGCTTAGAAGCTTTATAATTAAAAATCAAGAAGAAAAGTCAAAAATCGCGTCTAACAAGCCCTGGGGCGCCGCACCTCCCAAAGCCCCTCAGGAAAGCCTCTGTCTAATAGGGAATGGTGCACCGCACCAGCCACAACCCTCAGGATAGTCTTTGTCCGTCAGGCTCTGGCGCCCCGTGCCTCTCGGAGTGCCAGTATTACCTGGAGATCCTGTTTTTCCTTTAACTTTTTGTATGAGTTCCTAAGTGATGTACCTACAGTTCCTAGTCGATTCCAATACTCTAAGGTACATCGAGACATTATGAAATCATCCATAAACATGAGATCCTGATCCTTGAATCCATAATCTGATTCAATGAAAGTTAAGATCAAGGTCGAAGAAATAAAGAGTCAAGCATAAAAGTTAAGAAACAAGTCAAAGTGAGTTCTTAAAGTTTTCAAGAGTCTTAAACAAACAATTTTACATTGTTTTAAGGCTCAGGCTACGTGTTGAGTAAAGAGTAATGAGTTGACTTTAAATCTCAAAAGTTATAAGGGAACTAAGTATTCCCTAAGAGTTATGTTTCAAGTAAAGCAAAGAGCAAAGAATGAGTTAATTTCTCAAAAGTCATAAGGGAACTAAGTAGTCCCTAAGAGTATAATTGTTTTCACATTTTAAGAAATAATGAAAGCTAGATTTCCATACAGCCTTTTGCTAGTTTTAGAAAATGGAAACTATGATTTCCAAGAGAACTTTTAAAGCTATGTTTGAGAAATTACCTCAAACCATAAAGGAATTTGTTTTAAAAACATATGAGATATGTATTTTGGGAGTAGTATTGAGCACCGATATGAGGGTGCGAGTTTAGATCAACCCAAGTCTCCATAAACCATGTAGCCAGCATGGATAGATAAAGGGTCATTTTTTTGGATATTTCTTAGTGATTTTTAGCATAGACTAGTGGATCCACTTAGTAGTGAAGGTTCTATACCGACGGCAACGTATAGAGCGGTCATCTTGCAATTTGAGGTAAGATTGTCTTATGATGAAGATGTAGCTAACCAGGATCAGCATTCAGCGCCTCGTTGATCCAGCATGAGCATAAAGAGTCAGTGGTAAACCTCCTTGCATTTTGAAGGACTCTTTAATTGCTTTTTCCGTTCTCTTTATAGAATTTTTTGGGGGTTTTCTCAACATTCATCTTATTAGTACTAGAGGCTTCATAGACAGTAAGACAGTTCAGTTTTAGTCTCTTTTATCTTGTATGTCAAATGTTTTAACTTTGAGACTTAGGTGTCATTTTTGCCAAGCTACTTAGTTAAAGTATTTTCTCATGAGAATGTTTCACCTTTATACTTGAGATAAGTTAAGTCTTCTACTGAGTTAAGTAAGTCAGGCTAAGGGTTTGCTAAAGGCCAGAAATGATTGTTGGGTGTCGACCACGTTCAGGGTGTAGGCTTCTGGCGTGACAGCTTGTGTATATTTAAATAAATTTAATTTTCTATCACTAATGGACGCTAATCTTTACATTTTTGTGCATGAATTTATTCTACAGGACTTGCTACTTTCACTTTGTATTTTGATATTGGGCTACATAGGCCGAAATTCTTCTCATTTAGTTTGCCTAGGTTTGAAGTTTGAAAAAGAAGCAAGTATGAAAGGATCTGAAAGCTAATATTGTAGGGGTAAGGCCAAAAAAATTGCAGCTTCAAATTAACTGAGCAATGATCCAAAAAAATTTGAAGTTCCAATCCGGCCTCTTCTAAACCCCTCTTAGGCTTATTTCTTCAATTTCAATTGTAATTAATTATTTCCATTGTACATTTTAGATAGATTTATTTCTATTATAAGTTTAGTTTACAGTTACAATTATTTGATTTGAGTTCTATTTGGTGTAAATTGAATGAATCTCTTAGTAAAGTTTTCATATTTTGGTTTCAAAGCATCTTTACATCGTCAAATCATTTCACTTTATCTTTTGTAATGATTATAAATTTTTGTTCATCACTTGTTCAACTTCTTAAAAAATGAACTCGAAGTTTCTTTGAATAATCAATTCAAGTTTCTCTTATAACATGTTTTAAATTTAAAAAGAAAAGAAAAGAAACTTCAAGTTTTAGTGAATAAATGATTCGCCGAATAATCGCATATGGTTCACCTTCATGATATGGAAATAGGAACCACGTACCTTTTCTTTGGACTTCAAAAAATTTTCTATTTTAGATCTTTTTGAGATTAATGAAATGTTTCTTGATTTTCATCTAATAATTAAGTGCCGACTCCATGACATTTTTTTTAAAAAAATTCAAAAATTGAAAGAAGTTTCAAGATTTTGTTAGTACCACAACTCTTTACTTTACACTTTTCAATATTGTGATATGCCAAATCCAGTGAACTCCGGGAACCAACAGCTCGAGATAGCCAAAGAAAAAAACAATATCTCTAAAGAATTCTTAAATTTAAAATGTTCTTTTATTTATCAAAAAAACTCTTCATTTCCAAATATATGATTTTATTAGTGGAAAATTTTACTAATTTGATGGTGAATTGACATCCACAATTGGAAGACAACTCTTACGATCACTAAATTACACCTCCAGACCACGAGAACAACATTATCAGTACCGTCACATCTTCTCCACTCAAAGAAGAAGTCACGCTTGGCGTCCGCGATATAAACTCATCTATTGTTGATATCTTCCCACTTCTTGAAAACATACCAATGAAACATTGTATAAACTTAATACCTAAACATATTTTATACAACAATCCAAAAATTACCAACCAAACGTTGTTTAATATAAGCACATGAATAAGTTTGATTCTATTTACAAATCAAACATGGTATAAAATTATTAATCAATAACAAAGTTATTTGTGCAATAGATGCAACTTAAACCAACTAACAAATAACTCAATAAAGTTATGGATGGATGGAATATTGGTGTGCCAGTTTTAGGTATCGCATACGGAGGTTATCAATTGAATGTCATAAAGTGTGCCATAATATATTACCTCGGGATATTGCCAATCTTGTGAGAGGCTGAACGATTCGTGTTGTTGTTATTAGCTACTAGTTATGTTGAATGCCTTGAATGTTGTTGTATTGGGCCGTTAATTATCTGTCAATTCTGTATTTTAGGCCCAAGCCTGTTAGGGCTTAGTTTAACACTATATATAGACGCTATGGCAAACCCTATTCTGTAATTCTATTCTTGCCTCTCCATAATAAAACTGCTCCCCCTCTTCCCGTGGACGTAGCCAATTTATTGGTGAACCACATAAATCTGTTGTCTTATTTTTCGCGTTTATATTTTCTCGTATTATATCAAATTCCGCACAACAAATTGGTATCAGAGCCTCTCAGTTAATCGGTGTTCTTAGAGAATTCGAGATGTCTGCTTTGAACGTGAAAATCGACAAATTCACAGGGACGAACAGTTTCAGTTTATGGCAGATCAAGATACGGGCTTTGTTGAAACAGCAAGGCTTCTGGGCACCATTGTCGAAAGACAAGAACGCCGTCGTTACTCTTGAGATGGCAATTCTGGAGGAAAAGGCGCACTCGACGATCATGCTGTGTCTCGCGGATGATGTCATCACGGAGGTCTCGGATGAAGAGATTGCTGCTGGTCTGTGGTTGAAGCTGGAGAGTTTGTACATGACAAAATCTCTAACCAACAAGCTGCTTCTGAAACAACGTCTATTCGATTTACGAATGGCTGAAGGTACACAACTCAGGGATCATTTAGAGAAATTGAATACTTTGTTATTAGAATTGAGTAATATCGATGTGAAGATCGAGGATGAAGATGCTGCCCTGATTCTGTTAGTATCTCTCCCAATGTCGTTTGAGAATTTTGTTCAATCGTTCATTGTTGGGAAAGATACTGTGTGTTGCTGGAAGAAGTCAGATCGGCCCTTCATAGTAGGGAATTATGGCATAAGGCTAACGACACAAGTACGGACATATAGCCTTCCGATCTGTTCACCAGTAGCGGAAAGAAAAATAAGCCAATGTCGAAGGGTGTAAAGCCGGATGATGTTTGTAATTACTGCAAGGAGAAGGTACATTGGAAATTTGATTGTCCAAAGAAGAAGAAGCAATCGGAAAAACAATCAGTTTCTACTGCTGTTGCTGAAGAAGACACCAATTCTGAAGAAGACATTGCCCTAGTTGCGGATGAGCACACTCATCATTCAGATGTGTGGGTTCTCGATTCTGGGGCATCCTATCACATCTGTCCTAGGAGAGAGTGGTTCACGACTTATGAGCAGGTAGACGGAGGTAGCATCTCGATGGCCAACAGTTCTATCTGCAAGGTGGTTGGGACAGGCTCGATCAAGATAAGGACACATGACGGTAGCTTCTGCACATTGAACGAGGTCAGGCACATTCCATTGATGACGAAAAATCTGATATCTCTTAGTCTTTTGGACAGCAAGGGATTCAGCTGGTCGGTAAAAGATGGAGTCTTACGGGTCTGGAAGGGTTCAAATCTTATTCTGAAAGGTGTCATGCGTGGTACTTTGTATTTTCTACAAGGTTCCACGGTTACAGGTTCAGCCCATGTTGCATCGTCAGAAGTTCACCAGGAGGATATGACTAAGTTATGGCACATGAGACTTGGTCATATGGGTGAAAGAGGGATGCAAATTCTGTCAAAGGAGGATCTTCTTGCTGGTCATAAGGTTAAGAGCCTAGAGATTTGTGAACATTGTGTCTTTGGAAAACTACATCGCAACATGTTTCCAAAGGCCATTCACAGAACAAAAGGCACACTTGATTACATCCATTCTGATTGCTGGGGTCCATGCCGTGTTGAGTCTTTGGGAGGTTGCAGATTTTTTGTGTCCATTATTGATGACTACTCAAGGATGACTTGGGTGTACATGATGAAGCATAAAAGTGAAGCTTTCCAGAAGTTCAAGGAGTGGAAAATTTTGATGGAAAATCAAACAGGGAAGAAGATCAAGAGGTTGCGAACTGATAATGGGCTGGAATTCTGCTGGTATGAATTTGATCAATTCTGTAAGAATGAAGGGATTGCTCGACATCGTACAGTCAGAAATACACCACAGCAGAACGGTGTAGCTGAGCGGATGAATCAAACACTTCTGGAGAGAGCAAGGTGCATGCTCTCTAATGCTGGGCTAGATAGAAGATTCTGGGCAGAAGCGGTTAGTACAGCTTGCTACTTGATTAACCGTGGACCACACACAGGCATACAGTGCAAGACACCTATGGAGATGTGGTCACGAAAAGCTGCTGATTATTCAAATCTGATAGTTTTTGGTTGTACGGCTTACTACCACGTCAGTGAAGGTAAGTTAGAACCAAGACCTAAAAAGGGAGTATTTGTGGGCTACGGAGATGGAGTGAAAGGTTTCAGAATCTGGTCTCCAGCAGAAAAGAAGGTCATTATGAGCACGAACGTTGTCTTTGATGAAAGTTCTCTTTTTAGAACCATTATGAAGCCTACAACTACGTCAGAAACTGGGAGTCTTGATAAACAGGTGGAGTTTCAAGCCATTCAGAACGAGAGCGATTTGAAAGAACCTGAAGAGGAGGATCAAGAGCCACAGACAGAAAATGATATTCCAGAATCTATGCCATCAGATATCCATCAGAGTATAGCTCAAGATCGAACAAGGAGGGTTGGAGTTCGGCCACCTACGAGGTATGGTTTTGAGGACATGGTGGGTTATGAACGGCAGGTTGCTGAAGAGGTAGATACATCTGAGCTGTCTACTTAAAAAGAAGCCATTTTAAGTCCTGATTCTGAAAAATGGTTTGCTGATATGGGAGATGAGATGGAGTACCTACACAAGAATCAGACATGGGATTTGGTCAGACATGGGATTTGGTCATACAGCCTTCGGGGAGAAAGATTATTACTTGCAAATGGGTTTTCAAGAAGAAGGAAGGGATATCACCAGCAGAAGGGGTCAAGTATAAAGCCAAGGTTGTTGCCAGAGGTTTCAACCAAAGAGAGGGAGTGTACTACAATGAGATCTTCTTACCAGTGGTCAGACATACTTCCATCCGAGTGTTACTAGCGATAGTTACACATCAGAATCTAGAGCTTGAACATCTTGATGTGAAGACAACGTTTCTACATGGAGAATTTTGAGGAAGAGGGGGAGGCCTGGCACTATCATAGTGCGTCTTAAGAATCTGTTTGGAGAATTCAAGTCAAGGTGGAGATTTGTTGAATGCCTTGAATGTTGTTGTATTGGGCCCTTAATTATCTGTCAATTCTGTATTTTGGGCCCAAGCCTGTTAGGGCTTAGTTTAGCACTATATATAGACGCTATGGCAAACCCTATTCTGTAATTCTGTCCTTGCCTCTCCATAATAAAACTGCTCCCGCTCTTCCCGTGGACGTAGCCAATTTATTGGTGAACCACGTAAATCTGTTGTCTTGTTTTTTGCGTTTATATTTCTCGTATTATATCAAATTCCGCACAACAAGTTATTTGACTCTGTTGAGTTAAATGTGAGTTGGTCATGATGACGACCTTAACGCCTTATCCATTGGTTATGGGTTGTTTTCCCGCCTAGTTTATTCTTTCATAGTTGCATTACTTTTGTTTAGCCACACTTCTTAAAGGCAACATAAGGGATTCGATTAAAATGTATTATAAGGCTGATATTTCTCTTCTGGCGTGATCCTAATGGTCTAAGCTTGCTAAGGCAGGTACATTTTAATATTTTGACCTATGGCCTTGTCCTATTGAGTTGGCTACCAGAATATGATATAATATCTATTAGTGAAACCTCAATCCGTCTTAGTGGCCTAGAAAATCATGTTACGATTGTATTTTGATCAACTATGATTATTCGTTATTGTTGTAATGTTTTATCATCTTGTTACTGCCTATGAACTTGTTTTAACCTCAAAAGGCACCAACACTGTAGTGTTCTTGTTAAACCGACCCGATGGGCCAGGTAGACTGAGCATACAAGCTGGGTAGACTGCACCTACAGGCCAATGCCCCATGCCTATGAGTCGGGTAGACCGTGCCTACAGGATGGGCAGGTTGTATATATGAGATAACATATATAAATTTTACTACGGAGTCTAAAAAATACATAGATTCACAAAACATGAATATTCAAACAGTTTAGATCATTTTTTTTAGTCGGATCCACGTAAAGGATTGGTGTACTGATATATAGTAATTGTCTGCGCTCGTTATAAATTTTAGTGATTGTCTGTTGTTGTATCTGTCCGGGTTAAGGGGGCCATATTATTGCTTCTTGTGTATTATTACTTTCTTCTTGTAAAGAGATAAGGTATTGTACTTATGTTTCAAGGATACCCTTTTACTTCGGTCCTTATACTTCAGTTTCAGGTTTCACTTTGCCTTACATGCTCGGTTATTTTGTACTGACACCCCTTGCTTGGGGGCATCGCATTCCTGCCTAAAAATCCTAAGTGAGGATCAGACAAACTTGTCGACCACAGCCACCTATCTTTTGGGTTTAGCATGTGTTGACATTATTTTAATCTAGTGTCACGTACGCCGAAAAGGGGTAGAAAATTATTTATAAAATAAGTTCAGCGGGTAATAAGACCTTATTATTATATAAGTGTATCTCTGTGATTTCGAGCACAGGTTGAGGGGGTACTTATGCATTTTCCCTTAAGATTTTCATTTTTCATTTTTCATTTTTGAAATAAGGTGTGGTTTTTCAAAATGGATTTGGTATGTAATCCATATTTTTATATAATTATGTATTATTTTGCATTGTTAGGAATGTGTTATTATACTTTTAAGTGTTATTTTATTGACAAAACTTCTATTAATACATACTGAATTTGATAATACTTGAATAGTTTATGCAAAGTATGGTTTTGTTTAAATGAAAGTAATTTATATAAATAAAGCATAGTGATTTTAGGGGAAAATAATAGCAATGAGTTTAATATAACTCATATATATATATATATATATATATTCGGGAGACTCACGTGCAAAGCACGTGTCGAAAACTAGTATATATATATATTTATTTATTTAGTTACGCCTAAGTCACTTAACTATGTTTTGACATAAAATACATAATTTTAAATCTATTAACACAAAAATCACATATGTCAGATATTCAACTTCTGATGAGTATGAGTTTTTGGTACTTCCTTTTTCGGACTAATAGATACCAAACTTCCAAACACTAACCAACATATAAATGAAATAATTTTTTGGTATTTTAGTTGTTAAACCAAACTCCAAAAGTATGATTTTATGAAAAATCCCGACTAAAAAAAACTAAATAAGAGAGAGACATTGTATTGCATTTTGTTGAATAAACCATTTGGATGGAATGTATCGTTCTCCATTATTAATATGTGACACATAAAAAAATATTGAATCATTAACTTACAAGAAAAGTACGCTACGAAGTAAAACTACTATAAAAAGATACTACACTGAATAAAATGAGAGTATTGAATAATATGTAAAGACGAATAACAAGAAATATTCAGATTATGACACAATCATACCAAATTGGTCATTACACAAAATTTGAATCTATTTCATTATTTAACGATGAATTTAATCGATATATGATAGAACAAATTTTAATTAACAATCAAAATACAATTGATATTTAAACTAAAAGTACAATACATTATACGGCAATAACCATCAAAATTAAATAAATGCTTCCATTTTTGTAATTTGTCGGGTCTAATGTCTTAAATCTATTAGAAATTACACATTTATTAGAAATTACATAAATTCAATTTTTTATTATCTTAACCCAAACTCAGTTTTGGTTTAAGGCCCAAAAACTTATGTCGCGCATCTAATGACACGAAGCTTCAAGATAATTTAAGGCCAATAGGATGATGTCATATGTCTAATGTCGTGGTAGCTCTGAGTAAAAATAAAAAAAAGAAGACAAAGCTGCCAAGTGTTTAAAAAGACATGTCTTGGCCGATTACAAGCAAAAAATTTTAAAATATATACAGAGATACATGCACCAATAAAAACATTGCTTCTACAGAAAAAGAATGAAACAAACATTGAAAACATAAAGTATTCCTTCTTGTTTGCACATATGTTACCATTTTTACGCAATTACTATTGTTAGTTATTTAGAGATTTAACAATATATAGTTCCTTTTATAAAACAAGATGAGGCCGTGATTGTAATGGACTTAGTCTTTCCATAGATCTAATAGCTGATTTATTTCAGTAGAGTTACTAATACATGGTCTCCATACGTAATTCTCTAGAAAAATCTTACTACATCCACAGTATCCTTATTTGACTATATATCAAGTCCTTTTGTACACTTTTGTTTTTTCCCGCTTCACAAATTCTATTGAAAAATTGTTTCATAGATTATCTATGGAAAGTTTAGATTTCCCGTTCTTGTTGCTCCCATAACCATCACCGCCTTTTAGTTGATTTCCACTCCAAAGTGTATTCGCATAGGAGACTTTAATGGGATCTTTAACTCCATAGTTAGACCCCATGTTGCTCAGACTTGGGTGCAGATGTCTGATAAAAATGCAGATCTATAGGTCGGATCCTCTATGATCCAAAATTTTAGCATTCGTGTATAGATCCTTGTATGGATACGACTGCGGGAATTTGGCTAAAAGAAATTCATATATCTATACAAAGAGTTCTGAAAAAAATATTAGATATTATGCGATCTGAAGTGAACAATTTCGGGAAGAGGACAGTGTTCTCATAAAAAATATCGAATGCTTTTGACCCAAAGTTTCACTCTGGTCGTTTATAGGTTCTTCACCGGAGCTTTCCAGAGTTCACCTTTTGATGGTGGTGAAGTCCTCTTGCTCGTTGTTCTATAAAAGTTAAACTCTTCCTATTGTTGATTTTTCTATTGTCTTCTTTTCTTTTAAATAGGTTACTTGTTTTGTTTAGATTAGATGTCCTAATTATTTCCATTATGTCATTTAGTTTATAAAGTAACTTATTAATTTTTTAATATGCGTTATTTTTGTTGCTCTTGTTGTTATGAAGAATATGTGTCTTGATTCATGTTTAAGATATGCTCTTTTTTCTGCAGTTGTTTCGATCTTAGCTTTGTTCTCGTCTCTTTTAATATGATA
The DNA here is from genome assembly GCF_036512215.1 of Solanum lycopersicum. Taxonomy (NCBI): domain Eukaryota; kingdom Viridiplantae; phylum Streptophyta; class Magnoliopsida; order Solanales; family Solanaceae; genus Solanum; species Solanum lycopersicum. The sequence continues at coordinate 51,946,403 of NC_090811.1, forward strand.
TAATTTTTTTCAAGATGGGTTTAGATTCCAAATGATAGTATGCATATTATAATGACCTTCCAGGTTATTTTCTTCTTTTTTTTCATATTTTAGTGCTTATAGCTTTAATGTACCGTATTTATGACTTGCTAGGACTGACAATTCGGTCATCTGGTCGTTTAGTTGGATTTGTGCAAGTTTATGTATTTTAAGGCTTTGAACATGGACAGTTGACTTTAGTCAAAAGTTAGAAAGATGGACTCAGAATGTTATTCTGATGGTTTCATCAGCTTCGGAAGGCCATATTGGGCTGCGGCAAGGTTGGCTCGGGCCCCAAGACTTCTACTGTTAGTTTTTGTAGATAGGCTTGCGATCCATGTGCATTCTTGAATCGAATTTTTACCCATCGTTTCCAATTTTTATTATTTATTTCCTAGCTACTTTAGTATCTCCTGCATAGTTACTTGGCTAAACTTTTCTTATTACTTGTTGTTTATGCTTATGCTATGTTTTGAGTTCATTCGGTCTTTCTCTGAGGAATACTATTTTTGGTAATCATGCTAAGTTTCTGCCCTCTGCAGATTGCAGTTGAATTATCGCCGTTCATTTTGATTCGTGCGAGGTATCTTGGGATTTCGGAGATTAGGGTGTGCTCGTGGCATCTAGAGCTACCGGTTTTCATCTGTTTTTTCTAGGCTTAGTCTTTATATAGAATTACAAATAACATGTATTTGTGTTGTAATTGTGATGAGCCAAATCTAGTGAACTCCAGTGACCAGTCGCTCGAGACAGCCAAAGAAGAGAACAATACCTCTAATGAATTTAATAAATATACAATGTTCGTTTATCTATCAAAAAGGTCTTCACATCCAAATGTATGCAAATGATATTTTATTGCTAGAAATTTTTACTGACCTGATGGTGAATTGACATCCACCACTGGAAAACAACTCTTCTGATCACTAAATTACACCTCCAGACCACAGGAACAACATTGATAATAACATTGAATCTTCTCCACTAAAAGATAAAGACATACTTGACGTCTTGATATCAACTTATCTATCGCTGATATCTTCCCACCTCTTGAAAAGTACCAACCAAACATTGAATAGAATTACAACATGAATTGCTTTTATACAACATTTGAAAACTGACCAACCAAATTTATATAAAATTTGAACATAAATAACTTTGATCCTTTTTGTATATCAAACATGGTATAAAATTATTACATGACTAATAAAGTTATTCATGCATTAGATATAACTTAAACCAAAAGCCAAACAACCCCTTAAAGTTATGGAGGGTTGGGAGATTGGTGCACCACTTTTAGCTGTCGCATATGGAGGTTGTCGATGGAATATCACGAGAAGTGTGCGTTGCTATATTACCTCGGAGGCTTGACTCTCTTGCGAGAGGATGAAATATTACCTCGGGGGTTTGCCTCTCTTGTGAGTGGCTGAAAGATTTGTTTTGTTGTTACAGGCTACTATTTATTTTGGGATTGTGACTATGTTTGTTGACTTAAAAGTGGGTTGGTCGTGATGAAGACCTTAAGACCTTATCATTGGTTATAGATTGTTTTTGCAGCCTAGTTGATTCTAGTATAATTGCATTACCTTTGGTTTGTCAAGCTTCGTAAAGGCTACTTTGTGGGATTCGATTAAAATGTATGTTAAGAGTAGTATTTCGCTTATGGCATGATCTTAATGATTTAAGGTTTCTCTAGCTTGTACAATTTAATTTTTTGACCTTTAACCTTGTCTTATTTAGTTGGTTAAAAGAATATGATATATCTATCAATGACACTTCACTCCTTTCTTAATGGCCTAGAAAATCATTTTACGATTGTATTTGGATCAATTATGATTATTTATTATTTTTATAATGTTTTATCGTCTGACTGCCGCTTATGAGCTTGTTTTGACCTAAAGAGACACTCATACTACAATGTTCTTATTAAACCATTCCTATTAGACAGGGAGAGTGAACCTATGATCCAGGTAGACCACACATATAGACGAATAGACCATGCCTATGAGTCATATAGATCTTACCTACAGGATGGCAGGTTGTACCTACGAGCCAACATCAATGTATTGTACCGCGGACTTTCAAAAATGCATTCATTTACAACACATGAATATATAGACAATTTAGATTTTATTATTAGTAGGGAGAATGTAAATGGCTTATATGGACATATAAAACTGTTTGCGCTCCTCATAACATATAGTGATTGGGTGTTGTTGTTGTTAACACTGCAAAAACTTTTTTCGAACCGAGACTTGAATCGTCCTTCATTGTGAGTAGGATCTTACCAAGGAATTTAAATTTCTTAAGTATTAAGGTCATATAACTAGATAAAGGACCTTGAGTTCCAAAAACAACTACTCCCTCTGTTTCAAAAAGAATGTCCCTATTTCCTTTTTAGCTTGTTTCAAAAAGAATGACCCCTTTCCTATTTTGTCAACACTTTAACTTTAACTTTCCACGTGGCATGTTTAAAACATCAAGATTAAAGGGAATTTTTGTACATTTGTCATAACTTTAATTTATAACCAGAAGATTATAAAGTCTTTTTTATTTTCTTAAACTCCGTTCCAAGTCAAACTAGGCCATCCTTTTTGAAACGGGGGGAGTAAATTGGAAATAGCAAAATATGATTTTTTCCAAGTTATGCATAAGTTATGAGTTTTGGGTAAACATCAAACAACTAATAACACGTAGCTCATGATGATTGAGGTGTGTTACAAGAACTGTAGGAAAGATCTTTTAATTATCTTTCTGATGCCACTGAATTTGCTTAGTTTCAAGTTCGTATGAGAGAGATATCTACATGTGAAATTGGGTTGTCTAAATAAGTAAAGTCAAAACCAAATTTTAGAGGGTATTTTTGTCTTTTCCTTACCCAATCAGATCTAATTCATTTTAGTAATGTTTTAGGGGTGTAATATGATCAGGTTTAGTTTTATAATCCAAATATACGCTTAGGGTTTTAGTTGAGAGTTCAAGAAGAGAAAAGAAAAGGAGGAAAAGGGAGAAAAGAGAAAGGATCAAGGCATTCGTCGAGGTTCTTGAGTTTTGTCGTTGATTTTTCAATGGGTGTAATCCTTAAGAGGTATGTGAGTTTCCATAGTGTAGGGTTTGTTCCCCAACACACCAAACATGTTATTTTCAGCGTAATTTCAATCTCAAAAGTTGAAGGATTTAAGTTCTTGATAGGTGTTCTTGAAGTTCATTCTAAATCAATTTTAGTTGGGGTTTTGATGATTTCTTGAGATGAAAGTGAATGTTTTGAGTATTTTTTTTAGAGTGGATAGTACGTAATTACGTTGGGTAATTGAATCTATGGAAAACTTGGTAAAATAAATTGATTTAAAGAGATTTAATAAAAAGTGAGAGGCGAAATTCATCGAACTTGGCATGGGGAGAGCCTGGGGTGGTGCCCTGCAATGCGCCCATATGCAGCCTCTGAAAGTTAGGTGCCCGTTTGAGCCCCTTTTAAGTGTACATTAACCCCTTTTGATGAAAAACACTCTAGACTATTTCTGAACAGTTAGAAATCATTGATAAAATAAATTGGAAACTTTAATTAATAATTCAAATTCAAGGTAAAGTTAAGAATTAAGTCTTGAGAATTTTCAAATCATTTTGAGAGACTCTATTTGAGCCCTTTTGAGGAGTCTTCTATAATTTCTAGTAACTCTTTTCAAGAATCAAGTAAGTGAGCATGAGAATGATGAGAATGTATTTATGAGTTTACTTTGTAATAACAAGATCATTCATATCATGAAACATAACTCTTGAATTCATAATTCACATTCAAAAGAGAGTTAAGAGTAGAGTTCATGAAAATCATTGAGTTCGATTGTTAATCCTTTGAGGTCAACTATCTATTTGAGCCCAATATTAAGTAAGTAAGTATAAGAATAAGAAGTGTCAGATACATGATTTCCTTTTTTTTATGTAGACCCTCGAGTCTAGTCATTCATGCCCATAATTTTTCATGAACCTCATAAGTTGAGCATCTTTGAGTGGAGTAGTATCTTCAAGTTCTAAGTCTTGAGTATTGATTTCCTAATACCCTTTAAGAATATATTTATAATAATGGGACTATTAATGTTACTCATGATGTCCTTGAGTTTAAAAATTCATGCCTATAGTTCTGCATGAACCCTATAAGTCAAATAGTATTAAGATGAGAGGTATCTTTAAGTGCTTGAGTTGAGTAGTTTATGCTTATAATTCTGCATGAACCATCTGAGTTGAGCATCCTTGAAATGAGTAGTATCATTGAAGTTCTTGAGTTCCAAATATTGATTTCTATCAATGGTTACTAAAAACCTTGCATTGATTCGTTCCGTCTATAATTCGGCATGTACCATATTTTAAGAAGTTTTTGACAAACATTTTAACTTTTTTATATGACTTAAGCTTTGAGTTGAGTAAAGAGAAAGTGTAAATTTCATTTTCTTTAAAATGATATATGGGAACTAAGTATTCCTTAGAATAAATGTTTTTATATTTAAAATGAGAGAAAACTGAAATTTGCAAAAGAGTTTTGAGTAGTTTGAGTACCATCTCATTTAAGAGAAAGAATTTTTGAGTAATTATCTCAAATCAAAGAAAAAGTTATTTTTTAAAACATATGAGTTGACTATTTTGTGAGTTGTATTACACACTTATATGGGGACGAGTTTGAGTTCACATAACTCACGTCTTCATAAACCATGTAGTCATTATGGGTAGAAACAATCATACTTTTTAGATGATTCCTTAGTGCTTTTTAGCATATACTAGTCGATCAACTTAGTTAAAGTGTTCTACATGAATACAAAGTATAGAAAGTATAGAACAGTTCTCGAAGCACAGGCAAGACGTTGTATAATAACTTAGGCTCATAGTGGTGGTTGTCAGTCATAAAACTCCCACAGAGTTAGACTCTATCTTATTATATATAAATTGAGTTGTATTATATTCTTCAATACATGGAGTTGGTTTCTACTGTTTTAATATTTTTTCATATTTTACATGTATATTGTTGTTTTATATCAAGTTGAGTATCCAGAGTTGAGTGCCAAGAGTCGAGTGAAATATCTTTGAGTTGAGTATCTAATGTCTGAGTTGAGTATCGTATCCTTCAGTACTTCTGATTTGAGTAATTTGAGTAGTTTTGAGTATCCTTGAGTATTCCTTGAGTTGAGTAAGTTTGAGAATAGGTAAGTATGTTTCCTTTTTTTTTTAATCAAGTTTAATCTTATGTTTATGTTTTATAATTCCCCTTACATGCTCGTAGATTCCGCATATTGAGACAATTGGCCTGCATCTTTTCATGATGTATACACGGGTATTCACGATCAATCAACATGAGCTTCGTTGATACATTTGAGTGTCTGAGTTACCTATGGAGATCTTCCTTGTTTTAGGAGGATTTCAGTTACTTTTGTGTTTAGTCAGGATGTTTATGTCCTTGTCCCGACTTCTATCTTTAACAGTTAAAGGCTTCATAATAGTCAGTATAGTGGAGAAATCTTTATAATTTTTATTTTTTTAAATGTTTTAAAGACTTAAGTTGCCTATTTTATGGCAAGTTAAATAATTTATTTTATTCAGAGTTTTCTTTTAAGTTAAAACTTCTATTTAAGTTTTTTCGTGAACTTTATTCCATTGTAAGCTTTCTATGCTTAAGTTAGTCTTCCTCTTATAGTTAGCCAGGATGAGGGTTTTCTTGTGGACCAATAATGGTTCTCGAGTGATGGTCACATCCAAGGTGTAGGCTCGGGTTGTGATAGTGCTAATTATTGAACTTAAGGGGACATGTTGTTGCTTTTTGTTTATTTTTATTATCTTATTGTAAGGAGATAAGGTATTTTACTTGTGTTTCAACCATACTTCTTTCGTTCGATCCTTATTTTTTAGTTTCACGTTTTAATTCGCCTGACATGTTCAATGCATCATTTTGTAGTAACACCCCTTTCTCGGGGGCACCACATTCACGCCTCCAAACCCTGAGTGAGAACCTGGCAAACATGTCGATTAGTACAACCACCTATCAAGTTGATTGGCATACTCCTTTCTTCTATGGGTCGCTAGAGTCTTATACCTTTGCTTGTTCCCTTGTCTATAGTTCTTGGTTAGGTGAATTCCTTATATCATCAACTATTGTATTCACAAAGTGTTTAAGACTAGCGCATTGGATTGTGTAGCCACATTTTTATGGTTATGTTGGACTTGTTTGCAGGTGAGCTTAAAATGTATAACCATTTGATGTGTTGGATATATACATACAAGTATTCAACCTTTCTATAATGATCATGACAGCTTTGATGACCCCAATTATGTTTATGCATTCTTAAATTCCATGGTCACCTTGGCGGTTCAGGTATGTTATCTCCTAGTTGTTTTTGGTTTTATATAAATTGTTAGGAGTAGCTTTTTTCTTTTTAGATATGTTGACGGGGGTCTTTCTTCTCAAGGGCTTATTTTTAGTAGATATATATATATATATATATATATATATATATATGAAGATTTTTTACGGTGAACACCTAAACTCTAATTTGTTTTAAATATCTCCACCCCCCCTCCCAAACTTGTTTATGCATCCATCACAAAAAATTGTATTGTCCACCTCCATCAATCATGTCTACATGTACATGACATGTTGTAAATTAGTTGATGTGGATGTACAAATGGATATATAATATCCCACCTATATAAATAATAGTATATCTTCTCACTAAGTCGATGAAATTGAATCTTCTCAGTAATTTTCTCTTTAAGAAGTGTAATCGAGAGAGTAAAGGGAAAATTTAAACTTTTTGGCTCACTAAGAAGTGTAATCGATACAGTTTTTTGTGAAACTCTGGCTTTATTTGAGTAAGTTCAGTTCTTAGACCTGAATCTCTTGCTTGATTTCTTGAAAAGTTTGCTCGATTCTCTTTCAATCTTGTCTTAAATTCTTACCAAGTAAGTAATTATTCACGTGTATGATGTTCTATTTTTTTATGTTTTCATTTATCTTTTATCATTTTTCTTTTTTGGATTTTGTCATATTTTTCAACTAGGGTTTCATCATAGCTTTTGATTGAGCTTCTAATTAGGGATTTGATAGTTTTCAACTAAAATTTTTATTCACTGAGTGCATTATTGCTAACTTTTTCAGCATTCATGACTATTAGGGTTTTTGGTAATTAGTTAAAAAATAAGAACCTTTTAGTTAAATCAGGATTCTAATGTTCGGGTTCCAATACTCTATTTTAGTATCGTTAAATGTAGGGGTTATTTGTAAATTCCTTATGTATATTTGTATGCTTGTGAGTAAAATAAACATTTTAAGGTTTTTTAGGGTTCAAATTCATCTATTCTATTTTGGAATTGTTAAAAATTATAATTTTATTATATAAATATCCTGGTATAATTGTATGCTTATAAGTTTAATCAATATGTTCGTATTGTAATTCATACATTTTGCCTCTGTTTTCGTGTTGTTATATGAATAACAATTTTTGTGGTTATAGATTGGCACTATGTCTACTAACTACCTCAATTTAAGGTTTAAATTTGGGGCCATCTTTGTGTGACTTAGATCCAATATATGTTGAGGTAGGACTTAACATGTGTCAAATGTCGATGAAAATCTTTTATTAATCACTGAACTTGCAGATTATGCGTAATCTAGTTGAATTGAATAATGACATGAACATTTCTGATGTTGCATTGTTTTTTCACGATGAAGATACAGTAGATATCCATGACTCTATTTTGAAGGATGTGGGACCTACTGAAGGTCAAAATAGTCATTTTTAGTCAAGTAGGTGAGTCTTTTAATGCATTTGGGGAATCCGGTTGTTTTTTAACTGCACAACCAAAAATCAAGATCTTATTGTTTATGCATCTACTCTCAATTTATTTGAATTTAGTGGAGTAACAAGATCTTTCTGCTTCTAGAATACTACTCTTCTTTGAGAAAATTATAATAGGATAGTTTTCACTTGAGATTACAACAGTATTGGCCATTATTGAGAAATCTGTCAGATGCACTACTAAATTATCCTTGTAATTTTAACTAATTACTTCACACTTTGGGTTGTACATGCTTTTTACTTAGATCAGTCGATGACCCAACTTAGTAAGGTTCTTAATTACACTACATTCCATTGCATCATTAGATTTTAAATAGGTTAATTTGGTGCATCTCCTTCAGGAAACTAATTTTTTTTAAGTTTTTCAAGTTTTATGCTCCTAACGAACCTCTGGAGAGTGTTACACATCTATTGCAATCCCAAAAATTGCACTAAAGAAACTCAATTGTGTAGATATGAACCTAAATTCTGAAAATTAATGTAGGCAACCCTCGATATGACTTTCTCTATTCTGCATTTTTTTCAGCATTTAGAGCATTACTATAGAAACCTCAAGTTATTAATGACTAGTTGGGGCTAACAATATGATCCCTTCATCGTTTGTTTGGTTTTTGTAGAAATTTATGTGTTTTGGAGCTTTAAAACTTGTATAGTCAAATTTGGTCAAAATTCAAGATTACGACCTTAGAATGCAACTTTGACACTTTCCTTAGCTTTCGAACATCGATTTTGGTATATAATGACCTTTAGTGTGGATCCTGAGGCTTCTTGGCACATCCCGAGCCCTTTATGTGGAATTTGATCTAAAACACAGTTTTGGTGTGGGACACACATTTTTTTAGACAACCTCACTTTGAAGTTTTGACATGTCTTCTGAGTCCAGAGTGCCGAATTTGTTGGGTAGAAAATCTTGTTTGTATACACGAGGTTATGAATGAATGTTGAGAACCTCGTCGGAATTTTGAGAACTTGTAGTGCTAGGTGATTCACCAATATCTATTGCAGATGGCCTCCATCATCACAGTCGTGAAGAATTCGACATTATTGGGGATGGTCCTGCACTTGTTCATCATGGTCACGTGGCCTCTTGGTTTTTGTCGCAATAAGGCTTGTTGTGGTTGTGATCATCTTAAGTTTCTGCAGTCGCAAAGGTTGACCTCCACGATCACATAGGTCATTTAATAGGTGGGCCGCGATAGCAATTCTTTCCTTAGAGATCGCGATGATTAGTGCGGCTAGTCTTTTAAATAAATATCAATCGCGATTTCAGCAAAGGGTGGAACTTCATTTTGTTTTTTAAAGATTTGTTGACCTCCAACTAAGGTGATTGTTGTTGTCTTGGGTAGGGATTTTGTATGTATTCATGATGGAGTGTTTAACGACATGCTGGGAACATGATTTTGAGGTAAATTTCCATTTCGAAGGACATCCTGAACTCTTTATTTGTATCATTTTGTGCATGATCTAATTTTTGCCTTTTTCGAGCTTTAATTGTGTCCCATTTTGGGCACAAATTCAAAAGTACGTTCAATACATTTTGAATGATTCAATATCATGATTCCTTATATAGGTCCAAGAATCCCATTTCGACACGATTTTGGGTCTGTCTCCAGTTATTCTTACTTTAGAGGACATGCAATATGCTTTGAGGAAGGCTACAACTTACCAAACTTCATATTGAATTTGTGATTATGAATTCATATATATTAGCTTGGTTAGGGATTTTTTTCTTGTTTGTATCTTGTTTAAGTTTAAGAATTCATGCATTTGCCTTATTTTGGGTAGTTTCGAGGTTCGTAAGCGGACCTACTTTAAATAATATGATTGCATCTTGCCTTGTGTTATCGTTGGATTGATTGTATAGTTGTTGCTAGCTTGTTTTTGGTCTTTGCATAGGAGTAGTCTTATTACTTTCTTCTACTTAGGTTTTGGAACCGATAGGCCTTTGATATTTCTCTAACGTCGTTTCCAGAAACATAACTCCCTATAGACTGATTTAGAAGATTTTGGGTCTGGTTCATAAACCTTATCTAGGTGAAAACTCAACTCTTATGACCGTTCATTGATGAATTCATGATGATTTGTACTCATTTAGGGATTTATTTTCATAGATCTAGTTTCTTCAAATACATATTTTGTGCCAATAACGGTTATAAATCTTTGATATTCATGGATTTGGTTTGAGGAACAAAGTATGGGCCCAAATGAGCAAAAAGTAACAAGGCAACTAAAAGAATAGTGATAAGAAGGCTTGAGGATCGCCTAACTCACTAGGTTAGGCGTCGAACGACCTTGATGTCGCCTTATGTTCTAGTCTGCTAAGCCCTGAAGGAGAAAATTAAGTCGACGATCAAAAGAAGAAGTCGGCAAGTGGTCAAATGGTTTTGGGATGCAGTGTCATATCACCCAAAGTTACAAAACCTGCACATGCTAAAGGCCAAAGTAAAACAACGATGAGAATGACCGAAGGGTGGGTGGCCAAGTGAATCGGCGATCCCAACTTATTGCGCCGACCTGTTCTACGAAACATAATTGTTGCAACTATAAATACATTTTCAAATTCTTGGATTGCTATCTATCATTCTATCCATCAAATTATTCAATTCCATCTATTTGTGTATCTAGTTTTCATTGTTATGGAGCTTTGAAGATTTCCAACTCCAAGAAATTGGAAGTGGGTATTGAAGATTCTTCATCCAAGACATTTCTAAAGACAATATCAATTGTACCTAGTTGATGGAAACATAGTTCGATTTTGATTTCTATCTTTTTACTATGCCTAGCTAAAACCCAAATTCCTGGAGTGTGATTATGTGAATAAGGATTGATTTAACTTCTGAGTATTTCTAATTGATAGTTTATTTGTTGTTTAAAAGTGATTTCGTTCATCTATCGTGGTTGAATTTAATGTGTTGTATTTACAAATAAAATCTTAACTTCATGTTTTTGGCTTGCTCAAGCGATAGGTTTTAAAACAAAAACTGCTGAATGATTGTCTGTGGGTATTGGGTTGTCATGTGTTCAGCTCGAGAAAGTAAATCCAAAACCTTTTTCACACATTCAACTTTAGAGAGTGAATGGATTAAAGCGAAGGTTGTTCTTAATTGCTTCTTATTGGTGTTCGAGAGAAACCAATTTGATTTGGGATAAACTATTCAAGAGAGTTTATCCCCACTAAAGTCTAGCTTATCAACGTTTTGCAGCATCTTACTATTAATTGCAATTACCCTGTTGTTTACTGATACGCTCTAATTACACCTCCCTAAAGAAGTATAAGCGGTCGTAATCAAGTAGAGAACCCAACTAGTAGGTTGGGGTCGATCCCACAAGGAAAATGGTTTAGATTTTACTTCAATTCACAAATATATCTATTTAGCCAAAGTATTTTTTCCTAAAATAAGTATAATTAAAGGGGGGGGTTATAAATAAATTTCCTAAAACTCACATAAGTTAACAAGTAAGCAAAAGAAAAGATTGAGTTTTATCAAGTTGTGAGACTAACTAGGGTAAATGTGTTCCCAATGGGTTCATAACGCCGTAATCCTAATAATAGCAATTCTTCACTAGTGTTTTGCATGTAAAGTGGTAAGTTATGTCTCTCCAAATCCTTGGTCCGGCTTCTAGAGAATTTCACACAGTACCTTGTTCCGGCTACATGTATATAAGCTACTAACCCTTACCTTTACCTCATATTAGACATCATAATGGTTGTATGTCTTAGTTATTACTTCGCATCAATCCACACTAGCCTATTAGATAGTATCCCACTAAATCAATGTTGATAAAAAAAAATTTTATGAACTACACCTTGGTTCGACAAGTAGCAACAAGGTGAGTTCTAACGTTTGCCACCGTTAAAAAGACTTCTAAATGAAAGAATTATTAATGCATGCAAGAACCTATTTGAGAATTTATTAGTTGCTAGGTTTACTTTGTTAATTACCCATGGTTCCCACAACTCATAGTTGTGTATTTAGTCACCCATGCAACCAAGATCAAAATTCATAGTTTTTAATGAAGAAATCATGAACTTACTTAACGATATGAAGAAATCCACAAATTCAACTTGAGATTACACGAAAATTCTTCAAACCAAATTCAAAAAATAATTAGTTGCCAAAAGTTTGCAACTAACAATATCCAACACAAAACAAGACAATATTCACTGTTTTTAACTTGAAAAATGAGGAGTTAATCCCCTATTTATAGAAAACATTGTCCTAAATTTAAAGGAATTAAAATAAGGAAAATTTGCTCAGTTCACACAGCTTCAGTCTACGGACCAACCAACTAACGAATTGTTGATCGATGGCCCGCAAACTGCTTCTGTTGTTCAGGACTTAGAATAATTTTTCTCTCCTCAAATGGCAACTTCTCTAAATAAATCGAAGGACCAATAGCACGGTCCGTCGATACCCTACATCATTCCTTCCTTAGAATTTTTTCAACATCGGGTACTAGAAGTTTTCTCTGATCAAAACAATGGTCCACCAGTATGGTCCATCGATTAATCGATGGACCGACGTTCCCTTTCGTAGTTCTTCACTTAGTCAAATTTCCTCGAGTTGTAACTAAAGTCCTAAGCTTCTCATCTACGCTTCCCAACTACGATCTGTCAATCAAATGACGAACCGTTTATGGCCTCTGTAAGTCATGTTCTGCATTTTTTTAGTTGTTTCTTCATCTAGACACCTGAAAATCTTTCTTGTAAAACAAACATAAAATCATGTTAAAACTACTACAAAAAGGCTCTAGACATGCACAACTCTTAAGCATAATGCATTGAAAGCACCATGAAACCACGGTACATCAACACCCTGAACTTAAATTCATTTTTTGTCCTCAAGTGACGCACTATGACTCCAAAATTTGTACAAAAGTCTACTCTTTTAAGTTTTCTCAATCACATGGCTATCAATCCCGACTCTTTCTTTGATTTAGTGAAGGCTTACGCTCTCATGTTCGACAAGATAGCTCATGTGGATCACATCATAATACAAAGTCACCATGCACATATACCTCTACTGGTTTTGCCTCTCATTAAGATACCAACTTTTCGATACCGCAACTAGTACCCTCACTTTTAAAATAAATCCTCATTTTTTGCACAGTGATTTTTATTTTGGGTACAAGGACCTTTATTCGACACTCTAGCTCAAGTACAAGTACAAATATAGTTCGCTCTCATCGCCATATTCTTGCCCTTTTTTCTTTGCTTGGGTTCACCAAGTTAGACTCTACGATCACGGTAGGACTTTCTTGGCTTTTAACGTCGGCTCAGGGTCAGGTGTGGTACATTTGGGTATATCATTAGTGACTTTTACCCTTCTTGACAATTCCTCTAAGCTTCCTACCTCTTTTTATTGCCTTTTACGCCCTACTTTCATTTCACTTTTCATCTTTCCCTTGCTCCCTTTTTTTTATATGACTCTTACTTCTTTTTCAACTTTTTCTCTTCAAACTCTTTTCTTTCTTTTCTTCTACCTTCATTTTCCTTTTCATTCCATTGATCAAAAGGAAGTAAGAGTCATATAAAAAAGAGTTTGACTAGATGTAAGAAAGAAAAAAGGGATAATTTTTTTCATTTGGTTAAATTTATTTTAGGGTAGATGTTTGCTAATTTCAAAAAGGTATTATTATCCTTTCCTCGCTTCTAACGCAGATTTCCTTCATATGACTAACTGGGCAAGTTCTATTTAGGTACCAACTATTGAACATTCCTATTTACTCACAGTCTTTTTGCACCTCATTACATTATCAAATTGAAAGATTTCCCAGTTTAGGTGTTAGTTGAGGTTCATGCAATGGGTTCCTATATATGTCATGCTTAGAGCCAACACATTATATTTTTTTCACCTATACATTCAAGCACTATCCAGGAATGGGTATCATTTTATCAGCCATCACACATCATTTTTCACCCTATCACTCACTTTCCATTTACCCCCACCCCCAATAAAAGAACTTGCAATTGTTCCCAGTGCAATTAAATCATAAGAATAGGATGGTAGGTGAAGCAAACATGTGGCGCAAAGCGCCGAAGAACTATCAACATGTCGGTGGGTCTGGTTTCTCATAACCCACAAGATCAATACTTGGGTCACCCTCAATAGTACCCACTGCAACCTTCGCACCATCAATAATGCTCCTATCATCGACCACAAGTATAGAATTAGATGCCCCAGCAGCCATCTCAGTGCCCTCCTCTGACGTAGCTCATCATTCACCAGGGAAGCCTGCCTAGCCCACTCCATCTCTTTTCTCTCTTTATTTTTAGCATGCGCCTCATCACCGGTATTAGTGGTGTGTCTGGAGAGTGCCTCTTGGTACACACATGTTGCTAAGATGGTGGCTTAGCAGAAGGTTTGAAAAAGGCATGAAGCATTGTGTCATTTGCAAGCTCAATGGATGCACTCTCCGTCTTAGTCCCCCTCCTCTCTAGAATTTCATCCTTATCTGCTCGCAAACTAGCCACCGCAGCCGAAAGAGTAGTGATATCTATGGTAGGGGCTGATTGTGCTAGCACCTGCAGCTCAAAGGTGTAAAGGCATTGGTGAACCACCTGAATTTTCTGCTCGATCTGCTGGGCCACCCTCTTGGTCATCAGCCTTAGCAATGGATTTCTGCATCCAAGGTTATATGTGGTGAAGCTAGGTGGTGATCATGGCCTCTAATCTCTGAACCCATGATAGAGGGACCAGTGTTGTAGATAGGGGCCTAGACCGGGATGAGCTAGGGGCCATACTGGAGGCATAGGTGAAATCGGCCAGGGTGGTATCAACAGGCACTGAAGTAGAATTCTCAGCCCCTTTGTCTAACTCCATTGTCATTGCCAGATTCTCACTCAATAGAGGCATCCCAATCCGAGTTCTTCTCCGTGATTCTACTATGTCGGCCTCATCCTTAATGAGTCCAATATCAACAGTCCCTACTGGACTATGGAGTGTGTCACAGTGCTAAATTGGAACTCCAGCTTCCCTGCACAATTAGAAAATAAGACAAGCAAAGGGGTAAGTGGTAAAGGTCTTGAAACCTCTCACATAGTTCATCTTGATCAGCACCCTAGCCTAGTCTATAGAAACCCACTACCATTGATGCTACCAACATCGTTTTATTCCATGTAAGGATATTATCAGCATTTGTGAGCAATATGAAATGTCAAACCAGCAACCAGAAGAAATTGTCCACAAAGGTGAGGTTCACCTTCTTGATTAACCCTCGGGGATCCAACACCCAGTAATCTCTCTCACTATTGATTTACAAATACTCCGCAAGCCATTTCTTTACCAACTCTTGGTGCTCTACGGTCCTCTAAAATGCTCCACTCCTGACAGTCTCAACCTGTAGTCATAGAGTGGTCGGTGTCTATTGTGTTCCAGTAGTAGGGTCGTATAGAAACCAACGGATGGTGGCCTCAGAGAATTAACCTAGCAGCCCTGGACTAATACAGAGGTGAGCTAGTCATGTTAGGCAGGTCTCGCCCGCCTATCGATAGAGTCTCTAAGTGTAACCATATAGGAAGCGTAGAACTCCCTAACTATCTCTTCGTTGTAGGATCCCAAGGTCTGAGCCATCCATTAAAACTTGTGTAGGTTGAACATTCTATGAACTTTGAGGACTTTTGCAAACTCCCTGTAAGGACTGGGAGCTCCACTGTAACTAGACGGTTCATTACCCCCCTTTTCATTGAGAATTTTGATATCCATGTATGCCTGATATTTTCCATCAAGGCACCGATGGTTAGGTTCCTCAACAACAGGTGCGAGGACATCTGTTCGGGGTGCAGGGGCAGACTCCCAACTGGTATCCTCATCGAACGAGGCTTGGTGGTGATGGCCCTCCAACCGAGTGGTTTCCTAAGAGATGGAACTGGAGGCAGTAGATGCCTTTGACCCAGAATATTTGGCCAACTCTGATGCAAAAACATTTTTGTAGCCTGATGTTATTTCAGAACTATAGGCATACCCAAACGGTGAGTCGGTCAGAATACGCTCCTCATCATATTAAGAGGTAGCCGGGAACCACCTTTCGGATGTAACACTAGTGACTCGTGCAGCTGTAGTTCGGGTTGTGGCACCCGTCGGGACGTATGTTGGGTCTTGCTAATTGTCGGAGTCGACAATCATCCAATGAGATTGATCCATGGACTTGGATTTGCCTCTTTTGTAGATGATATCCTTCTTGGGGGCCATTTGTACCTGTAGAGAAGTTTTTAGTCTCAACTTAGTATTACTACAGACTCAAACACATCGGGCGAAGACAATTTGAAAGATAAACAACACAGTTATATTCTGCAGATTCAGACCGACGGGCACCATCGACGGTCCATCAAGCAAATGACAGTATTTCAATAGGGTCCTTCATTTAACACTTAGAATTATTCAATTTAGTAAAAAAACTAGACCTCTCAAATATAAATGAACTTGCAGAACGGTCTGTCGATTGATTAGCGGACCGTAGACCACTTCCGTCGTGTGACACTTAGAATATTTCTAGAAGTTAGTTGAAAACAGGTTCTCTGATGGAAATGACGGACATGTAGAATGGTTCGTCGATATATCGATGGACCATAGTCCACTTCCTTCATTTAAGACTTGGTTATTATTAGGTTGGGGCAATCGACGGACATTTCCGTCATTTCAGGCCTTGTTTGCAAGTTCCAATTTGTAGAATCTGTTTGACACACTCGTGTTTAGACATGCAATTTTAACACCTAAAAGACAAATTTGTCATTCCTAGGATTTCATTTTCAAACAATTTGTGTTCTAATTCATCCACAGTAAGAAACCCTAAGAAAAATTGCCAAAGCTACAAAAAACCCACATTTTATACAAACTACAAAGCTACACAACCACACTCTATCATTCTGAGGGACGTAACGACACAAGCTCTATCCTGAAATTTCACCAATTCTAGTCCTAAGGTCAAGACCCATTTCCATATTTCTAAATTAAAATATGAACGAGAATTGAAAGTTTGTTAGAGACATTGAAATACCTTTTTGGAGTAGTGGAGTGATTATGTGCACTGTGTGAAGTTCCAAGCAGTACCCCACACGCCGACCACGATCACCGACCGAACAACAATTGAGCGGAAAGATAATTTGGGGAAGAGGGAGTTTAGGGAATTGGAAGGATTCTAATTTGGGAGTGAAATGGGATATGGGAGGTTGAGTTATGATGATAAAGGAAAGAAATAAAGGAAGAAATAGGGTTTTGGAAGGGAATTTTAATATATTTTAAAGGTGGGAATGAATGGGAACCTTTATGTCCTTTAATATGACAGGTCGGGTTCGCGTCGGGTCGCTGGCATCGATGACACCCCGTCAACAGTCCATTGGTCAGTTGACGGGCCGTCGACTGAGACCATCGATTACCTATAGACTTAGAAATAATAAGAAACTTACATGGGATCTACAGACACCATCAACAGTCTGCCGATAGAATGATAATCTGTCGATGGGGTCCGTAGACCTCTATACCAGACCAATTTCTGTAGATTTTTGTTTTGGTTCCTGCACATATAACACCCACTAGACCATTCGTTTTGTGTTTTTCTAGACACTTTTTAGATACGGACCCTACACTAATCTTTAGACAACACTAATACACAAGCATGAATGAAATCAGACTAAAAACAAAACAAAACAAACAAATAAAGAATGACTATCCCTACAAACAAAATAAAACCTATCGTTGGCTAGAGGATACACGTTGAGTTGTCTTCCAAGAAGCGCTTGATTTAGCTTCATTTTACGACACATGCTCTTTTATTACTCAGACTTCATCAAGATGATAGGGCTCAACCACTTCATGGACACTCTCTGCATGCCCCAGGTAGATCTTTATCCTTTTCCCATTGACTGTGAACTTTGTGCCTTCCTTATTCTCCAACTCAACTGCTCCATGTGGAAACACTTTAGCGATGAGGATGGCCCTGTCCACTTGGACTTGAGTTTGCCCAAAAATAAGCGTAGACTGGAGTTGAATAGAAGCACCAATGTCTAACTGCAAATTCTGGTTTTTCAATCCATTGGTCGTGGTACTTATTCATCTTCTGTTTGTAGATGGCTGAACTTTCATATACTTTGAGTCAAAACTCATCAAGCTCAATAAACCCATTTAGTTTTTGTTTTGCCGATTCAGTCAAATCGATCTTCCGTTTCTTCATTGCGCACATTGCTTTGTGGTCTAACTCGACTAGAAAGTGACAAGCCTTCACATAAACAAGTTGGTACAAAGACAAACATATGGGGTATTGTATGTAGTGCGGTAGGACCAAAGAGAATCATCAAGCCTCCTTGACCAATCCGTTCTATAAGCTTTCACTGTTTTTGACATAATTGCTTTATCTCTCAATTGGACACCTCAACATGCCCGCTAGTCTGTGGATGGTAAGGAGTAGCCACATTATGGAGAACCTCATATTTCTCCAATAGACCTTTGAATAACTTGTTACAAAAGTGATAGAAACCATCACTAATAATGGCCCTAGGTGTTCGCCAAATTTGGAGAAGATATTTTTTTCAAGAACGTGGTGACACTCTTTCTTTATTGTTAGAAAGTGCTATTGCTTCCACCCATTTTGAAAAATAGTCGACCACCACAAGTATATACTTCCATCCCATGAGAACTCACAAATGGGCCCATAAAATCAATGCCCCATACATCAAAAAAATCAATCACCAGAATAGGATTTAAGGGGAGTTCTTGTCTCCTCGAAATTCCTCCATCTTGTTGGCACCGATCACATTACTTAGCGAAATCATTAGAATCTTTGTGAATGGTTGGACAATAGTACCAACACTGTAAGATTTTATGCACAGTGAATACCCCTTTGGTGCCCATCCACATGCGAGGAGTGACATGCCTCTAAAACATTCAACATCTCAAGCTCTGGTACACAACGACAAATAATCCCATTGGCACAACTCCAGTATAAATAAGGCTCATGTCAAAAGAACTTTTTCACATTATGCATGAATTTGTTCCTCTAATGGAAAGTCAAGTCCTACGGAACAAAGTCACTTTCCAAATAATTCTCAATGTCTGGGAACATGGGAACGAATCCTGCAAAGCGTCCAGTACATGTTCATCTGGGAATGCATCATTAATTTACGCCTTTTCACCCAATTCCCTTATAGCTTCATCTTCCAATCTAGACAAATGGTCAGCGACTTGATTCTCAGTTCCCTTTCTTTCTTTCACGTCGAAATCAAACTCTTGCAGCAGTAATACCCATCTAACCAACCTTTGCTTTGCATCCTTTTTTTCCATCAAGTACCTCAAAGTAGAGTGGCCAGTATTCTCTATAACCTTTATACTAAGAAACTATAATCGAAATTTTTCAAATGCAAACACCACCGCAAGAAGCTCCTATTTAATTACTTTGTGGTTCTTTTGAGCTTCATTTAGGGCCTTACTTGCATAGTAAATGGGATGAAGGATTTTATCCCTTCTTTGACCCAATACCACACCAAGTACGACCCCACTAGCAACACACCTCACCTCAAATGGGTCACTCCAATTTGGTGAAATAATAATAGGCACGGACACCAACTTCTCCTTCAACTTTCCAAATGCGTTCAGGTAGGATTCATCGAAATAGACCTTACATTCCTTCTTGAGTAGTTTGCACAAAGGATGTGCAATTTTTGGAAAATCCTTAATAAACCTGTGATAAAAGTCAGCATGTAGTCCAAGAAAACTTCTCAACCTTTTACGTAGATGGGTGGAGGAAGCCTCTCTATCACCTCCACTTAAGCTCGATCAACCTCTATACCCTTCTCCGAGATGTGATGGCCCAACACTATACCTGATTTCACCATAAAGTGACATCTTTTCTAATTAAGCACTAGATTACAATCCTGACACCTTTTGAGCACCTCAACCAAATTGCTCAAACACCGATCAAAGAAGTTTCCAACCACAGAAAGTCATCCATAAACACATCAATATTGTCCTCCACCATAACAGAGAATATCGACATCATACATCATTGGAAAGTGGCCGGTGCATTACATAACCCAAACGATTGACTGCAAATCTCCCATAAGGGCAAGTGAAAGTGGTCTTCTTTTGAACCTCAGGGGAAATAGATATTTTATTGTAGTCCGAATAGCCATCAAAAAAGAAATACCACTTTTTGCCTATGAGTCTGTCTAACATCTGATCTATAAAGAGCATGGGGAAATGGTTTTTTTTCAGTCAAAGCATTCAACTTCCGATAGACCATACAAACTCTGCATTTGGTCACTGGCTGCATTGGAACAAGCTCGTTCTTCTCATTAGGAACCACTGTCATCCCACCCTTTTTAGGTACGCATTGAACCGGACACACCCAACTACTATTTGGAATAGGATAAATGACTCCGAAATCTAACCACTTGATGATCTTCTTTTTCACTATCTCTTGCATAGGCGGATTCAACCTTCTTTAGTGCTCAATACTTGGTTTGTTCTCATGCATGAGTTGGATTTTATGGGAACAAATATCGGGGATAATCCCAATAATGTCCATAATAGTCCAACCAATGGCTCGTTTAAACCTTTACAATACTACCACTAAACCCTTTACTTAACGTTCATTCAATTCCGCTACAATTATCACTGGCAAAGTGTCATCTCAACCCAAGAACACATACCTCAGATAAGGTGATAGAGCTTTAAGCTCTAATTTAGGGGCCTCCTCAATAGATGGTTTCACGGGTGGAGACTCGCGATGCTTCATATATAACTCCTATTTCTTTGGTTTTGATCGATATTCGTGTTGTTCAAGTGCAACCACCAAAGACCTATACTTTTTAATACCATCACTGTCAAAATTAATGATCATTGTCGTTTGTGCCTCGATACCTAGTCACTCTTTAATTTGCACCTCAGATACACTCTCAACCCTGTAGGATATAGCAGATACCATTTGGAGCTCACCACTCTACTTCATGGACCTACATATGTTAAAAGTTGCTTCTTCATTGTTCAACCTAAACTTCATCTTCAATTTTTTCATATTAACCAATGCACGCCCAATGGAAAGGAATGGCCTCTCTAGAATAATAGGAACCTCAAAATCAACCTCAGAGTCAAGAATCATAAAATCACTCAGAAATATAAATCACTCCACTTTCTTTAGAATATCATGGAGAATACCAATAGGCCTCTTCACTGTTCGATCAACCATTGGTAACCACATCGTAGTAGGCTTTGGGTTAACCAAGTCTAACTTCTTATGGATGGAAAGATGCATGAGATTTATTCTTGTACCAAAATCATATAGTGCTTTAGCAAAATATAGCAGCCCGATTGTGCATGCAACCGTGAAAATGCCCCAATCTTTCTTCTTCGATACAAGAGACCTTGTAGCAATAGCACTGCAATGTCACATTATGTCATCATCCTCAAAACTTACCAATCTCTTCTTTGTCACAATATACTTCATAAATTTAGCATAAATGGTATTAGTTCTAACGCTTCTATCAAAGGGACATTGATAGAAAGTTGTTTCAACATAGTGATAAATCACCGGTATTTACCATGATCAGTCTTCTTCACTAATCTCTAATGGAATGGTGGTGGAGGTCTAGTAATTAGGACCACTTTCTGACATACCTCTGCTTCTTTCACTGTGTTGTCCACCAATTCTCCACTTGCTTCTACAACCTCTTTGTCTTTGCTCATATTATCTTCTACCACAAATGGCATATGTGCATCAATGCTTTTCTTACCCCCTCGAGTTGTGACTACATGCAATGCCCATCATTTTTAAGATTATGGATAGTGTTTCTAGGAAGACTGCCAAGTTGGCGTGGATTCATAGTAGTAGAAAACTGAGCAATCTATAACTCAAGGTGCTTAATCGAAATTGCATGTGCATCCACCTTTTGCTCAATGTTAGCTAATTCACCGCTCATTTCCTTAGCCTGCTCATCACTATAATCAAATCTCCTCATCAGATTTTGTACCATATCCTCAACTCGCTCCATACTACCTTCACCATCCCTAAGAGCAACTTTCCAATTTTGTGGGGAAATATAGGGTCCACTCTGATCATTCCTATTACCATAGTTATTCTGCTTTATGTTGTATTTTTGGTTGTAGTCTCCATCTCAAACGTATTAACCCTTTCAATTTTAGTTGCCATAGTTTCGACCTTGGTTTCCTTGACATTAGTTCCGATTTTCCTTACTGGAGCGTTACGCATTTGGTGGGAAACCACCCGTATGATTATTCACTGCATAGGCATCTTCCTCATAATAATACTCCTCTACCAGCGGTGGTGGTTGAGTCAAGTAGTTCATTGCATTTACTTTCTCTGCACCTCCGCTCATATGTTTCAGAACCAACCCTTGCTTAGTTCTCATCTGTGCCAACTATTCATGCATCTCATCTGTTGTTGGGTTGTTTATATATTGTACTGCAAAGGTGTTTTTCCCAGTTTCTGACTTTCTAGAAATAAAGCCTTGTTGTTTTGAGATATCTTCTACAACTGATCTGCGATCTCTACATATATGCACTCTCCATAGGAACCACTTGCAATAGTATCAAGCACTGCCATGTTCTTATCATCTTGACCTCTGTAGAAGTGCTGTTTTAGTGACTCATGATCAATGCGGTGGTTTAGGACACCTGTCACAACTGCAGTAAATTTTTTCCAATAACTACTCACAGACTCTCCAAGTAATGCCATAAAGTTGTTCACCTTATCCTTGTGGTTGAGCCTCTTGGACACTTGATAGTACTTTGCTAAGAACACATCTCTCAACAGATCCCAAGTATAAATTGAGTTGTAAGGAAGCTCAGCAAAACAAATTGTAGCCCTGTGACATTCCTATCCAAGTATGGCCTACCCACACATCTCTTACACACAGACCTCGGTTTGTCTATGTAAGTAAGCATGAGGGTCCTCTGATGACAATCCTGCAAATAATCCCCTCGCGGTGACCATCTGCATCAAGATACTCGTCACCACGAATGTGTACCCATGGGGTAGAGGGGATAGGATAAGAGGACCATCAGAATTTATGATGTTCTCATTGCCCTTATATAATTCTTGAGGTTGTGGTGTTGGAGGCTCCACTCTTAGAGCATTATAAACTTTATTATCATCACGAGCTTGGTTGTGTGCCTCAACCGGTAATGGAGGCTGACGAATTGCCCCATCACCTAGATTGGCTGGGATTTGTTGATTTTCACCCTCCTCAATGTGAGGTTAAGTTTGGGATCAAATTAAATGAGTGGTTCTCCTAGGCTCCGTATACTTGGTATACACAAGAGCTAGACCTAAAACAAAAAAAACAAAATGAAAAAGTAAAATCACGAAATTGTTGACTAAATGTAAATCACATGACTAAAGTTAATCTAACAGCAAGATTCCCCGGCAACGGCACCAAAATTTATGCGCTCAAATTACACCTCTCTGAAGTAGTATAAGCAGTCGTAATCAAGTAGAGAACCCAACTAGTAGGTTAGGGTCGATCCCATGACAAAAATAGTTTAGACTTAACTTCAATTCACAAATATATATATATATATATATATATATATATATATATATATATATATATATATATATATATATATATATATATATATATATATATATATACATATATATTCAAAGTCTTTTTGTAAACAAGTAAATAAATGGGGGGGGGGGGGTTATGAATCAATTTTCTAAAACACACTAAGTTAACAAGTTAGCAAAAGTAAAGATTGAGTTTTTATCAAGTTGTGAGACTAACTAGGGTATATGTGTTCCCCATAGGTTCATAACAACATAATCCTAACAATAGAAATTCTTCCCTAGTGTTTGCATGTAAAGTGGTAAGTAATGTATCTCTAAATCCTTGGTCCGACATCTAGAGAATTTCACCCCGTACCTTGGTCCGCCTACGTGTGTATAAGCTACTAAATCTAACCTTTACCTCATATTAGAAATCATAATCGATATATGGCTTAGTTATTACTTTGCACCAATCGACACTAGCTTATTATATTGTGTCCCACTAAATCTATGTTGATAATTATTTTCTTATTAACTACCCCTCTTGGTTCGACAAGTAGCAACAAGGCAAGTTCTAACGTTGGCCACCGTTAAAAAGACTTCTAACGAAAGAATTATCAATACATGCAAGAACCTATTTGAGAATTCCTTAGTTGGTAGGATTACTTTGTTAATTACCCATAATTCCCACAACCCTAGTTGTGGATTTAGTTACCCATGCAACCAAAATCACAATTCATAATTTTTAATGAAGAAATCATGAACTTACTTAACGATACCAAGAAACCCACAAATTCAACTTTAAATTGCATCAAAATTCTTCAAACCAAATCCAAAAATCAATTAATTGCCAAAAGTTTGCAACTAACAATCTCCAACAAAAAACAAAACAATACTAAGAGTTTCTAACCCTAAAAATAAGGTTCTAATACCCTATTTATAGAAAACATTGTCCTAAATTAAAAGGAATTAAAATAAGAAAACTTTGCTAAGTTCACGCGGCTTCAATCTACGTACCAACTGATGAACCGTCGGACAAAGTCCATAGACTCATTTTGTTGTTCAGGACATAGAATAATTTTTCTCTCCTCAGATGGCAACTTCTCTGAATCAATCGATGGACCAACAAAACAGTCCATCAATGCCTCCACGGTCCGTCGATGCCCTCCGTCGTTCCTTCCTTAGAATTTTATTTACTTCGGGTATTGGAATATTCTTTGATTATAACAAAAGTCCACTAGTATGATTAGTCAATAAATCGATGAACCGTCGTTCCCTTTCTTTGTTTCACACTTAGTCATATTTCCCCGAGTTGTCTCTAAAGCACCGTGAAATCACGGTACATCATTTCCCTTAGCCTATAATCCTATAACATCCTAAGAATCCTATGTTCATACTCGTATTTTCATATTATTTACTGTTTTAGTTGATAATTGACTACAAACCTCCTTTGGTATTTGACCTTGTGTCACCCTATAATATGAATAATGTTTTCATTCGTAAATGTCTTTGTCTTTGATTGACTTGAACAAATTCTTACTTGGTTGTTGATTCTCAAAATCGCTGTATGTGGGAACGATCGGAACCCTTGGTTGGGTTATATTACTACTTACGATCGTTGGTAGTTTAAATGAAAGTAGTGTCCTCATACATGTAGTCATTCATCCATAATGCCCTTTTTGTTTTGACATAGACATGTTTTGGGTGACATTAGGCCTTTTTTGGCTATTTGGTTGGGTCTTAGATTTAGAGCTGCAATTGGTCAAAATGGTGTTGATAATGGTTTTCATCAACCACAATAGTACTACAACATTCACTCTCTCCCATTGTCCCCACAATTCTTTACTGAACATGTCTTTACTACAGGTTCCATCAATTAACCCCAGTTTATTACGCCCTAAAGATGCGAGTGTAATCGATCTTATTCCATAGAGATTAGTTCTCAATTCCAAATAACTGAAAGAAAATAAGATTCACTCCACTCAAATCTGTATGACTAAGAAAAGAGGAATGATTTTAGTCAATACCTTGGCCAATTACAGAATTAGATATTGGAATTGATACACCTATGTTTTCACCATTGTTGCCTTCAATCGAATCTGCAGTTGTTCTCCCATTCGTCATCCTTATTCACTGCTGATCAATGATTGTTTGCAAAAGCTAATTGCTTATCAATTACCTTACAGATTTCACCCAAAAATTGCGTAGAAAACTGTAGATCAACTAACGAACTAATGAATCTATGAATCTGTAACTCGATTCTATGATCCTCAATTGAAATCTTCTGTCACAGTAATAATTGTATGTGGCTCTGATACCATGAACGTAAATGAACTTAACTAAATTAACACAAAACCTCCATTAACAAGGAGCTAACAATGAAGGAAAGAAAGTCTCGTTGTTTTAGCTCAAAGACTGATTGTTACAATGTAGAAAATACTATTTATAGATACTTTTAACTAACTAACTAACTAACTTTAAAGGAATGAGTTATGACAAAACAAACAAAATGTCTATACTACCATTGATCATCTAGTGCATTAACTAACTACCTAACTACTTTACACTCATATCTCATCAAAATTTCATACACTAATATATCAAAACTTGAATTATAATATGATAGTTATAACAAAATTTAAATTAAGGCTGAGTCATGTAAGCTAAGACTTAACCACATAATCAATAACTAAACCACAAACAATACACACAATTTGCCTTATAAATGTTCCGTTCGCATCATCTCTCCCCTGAATGATTAGCCTGTAATAATTTCCTAGAGATTTGCTTTATAATGACTATTAAAGCCTCATTGACAACTCCACTATAATGCTCCATCATACGATTACAAACACTACCATAAGTTTCTAAAAAGTTTGAAGTTTCCATATAATTTCTCTACCTAACACTACCTAATCATGATTTTTTATTTACATTATGGTCATTATTAAATGATAACAATACAAAAGAAAATAAATTGAAAGGACTATGAAAGGTTTTACAATACCTGGATTTACTTCCTTCGATGTGTGGCGTCCCTTTTCTCTTTCTATTTTTTCTTTGTTTCTCAAAATAAGATTTAAAAATTAAATCAACTAACTTATTCCAATATATATGGTACAAGCGTTATATAGTACTCAACAAATTGTCAATTTAGCTCATTAATTATCTAGAATTACCCATCAAATAATCAATCGTAGTTAATAAATAGTTCAAATTCTGATTTAAATTTTACGAGAAGAGTCAATAGATTTCTACTGATCAAAATGACCTAACAAGTGATTACATTAGATTTCAGTTTACCTATTGTTCGTCTCAAATGGTCAAAAGAAACGTGAGGGTAAGAAAAGGTACTTCAAAAAATAATGTGGATATCTACCGTGCATATAAGCCCGAGTCTTTCAAGTGGACTCTTCAACCAACTGATTCTTTCACTGGACCTTCACAGCTGCAATCTCTTTTGACCATAACTTGCAGACCACCTTGTCTTGAATAGATAAATGCTCATCCTCATAGCTAAATTTTCATCAATCAGGACCAAATCCGAATGAATGTAGTTCTTATCACCATGGTACTTCTTCAATATAGACATATGAAACACCAAGTGGGCTCCTTACAAACCTGGAGGCGAAGACAATTCATAGATCACCTCTCCCACATGCTTAATAATTTTAAACAACCCAATATACCTTGGACTAATTTTACCTCGCTTACCAAACCTCACTACACCATTGATGGGTGAAACCTTGATCAACACTTTCTCGCCCTCCATAAACATTAAGTCCTTGACCTTCATGTTTGCATACTCCTTTTGCCTTCTCTGAGTTTCTAGAAGGTTTTCCAGAATGAATTTCACTTTATCTAATGATTCCCTCATAATATTAGTACCTCAATGTCTCATGTCAACTGAAACTAACCAAAAGAAGACGTATGCCTCCTTCTAAACAAGGTCTCCGATATAGTCATGTCAATACTCAAGTGCTAGTTGTTGTTTTACGAAAACTCTGCAAGATTTAGGAGTTGATCCCAATAAAAACAAAAATCTATCACAAATGCACAAATCATATCCTCCAACACTTGAATTATCCGTTCAAAATATTAATCAATCTGAGGATTGAAATGTAGTACTAAGATCCAATATAGTACCTAACTCAATTGTAAGGTTCTCTAGAAGTTAGAAGTAAATTCATAGCCCTATCTGATATGATGGAAATCGGAACTCCATGCAATCGAAAAACCTCATGGATATAGATTTCAGACAACTTCTATGCATTATAAGTCACCTTGACCGGGATAAAGTGCGCAAACTTAGTTAACTTGTCAACAATCACCAAGATCGAATCAAACTTGCCAATGTCTTTGGAAGACATACCACAAACTTCACTGCAATCCTATTCCATTTCTATTAAGGAATGAGCATTCTTTCAAGTGTCCATCTAGGCCTCTGGTTCTCGTTCTTTACCTACTAATAGTTCAGCTATTGGGAAACAAAATATCAACAATGTCATGAATCACTCTACTCCACCAATAATGTTCTCTCATATCATGATACATCTTTATTGCACTTGTATTCTATAATACCTCGAAATATGATCCTCCACAAGAATAGTATTGAGTAAAATCATCACCAAGGGGCACAGATACCTCCCCTTAATCCTCACGACGCCTCCCTCATCAACCATACGCTTCTTGGCTTGTCCTCGCAAGACCATATCACCAATCCAACTCAGTTTTTCATCATCAAGCTGCTCTAAGTCAAAAGTAGAAAATCAATTGAATATGAAGATAAAAAGAACTAGATCCGATAGAGATGGCGAATATATATTGCTTTATAATTTTTGTGAAAAAAAGAAGGATTATTCATGAAGTTACTCCTCCATACTCACCAGAATCGTAGTTTTTAAAGAAAAAATATAACTTTAAAATAAATAATGTGAAGAAACCTTACCCCAGAACACGAACCAGGTTCGTGTAAGTTGCTTTTAAGTAAAGACAGAGTAAAGACACAAACACTTATTGAATTAAAAACCTTCCTCACTCAAGGAAGAAAAAACCTCGTTTTATTAATTCAACTATAAGATTTTGTGATTACAACTCAATAATCAAAAGTATTATCTCTACTACTCCCTCGATTGACTCCAATCGATCTCTCCAAAAGGACAAACCCACCTTTTGTTACAACTCTTACTAACACTCAACCCTACAAAGAGCCAAACCCACCCTTTGTACAATAAACTGTAAACTACAATTAAGAACAAAAACAAGACAAATAGTTCTACACGATAAAACCTTCTTACTCAAGAATGTTTTAAACGTAGTAATCCTATCAACCTTGAAGACTTCAATTTGATGAATAATTCTCCCTTGTTCTCTACGTGAAGTCGTGTCTTTTTTTTTCTCTGCCTCGTGCTCTTCTTATAGAGTTTTTGCCTTGTACAATCCTTACTGATAAGGTAAGGGACTTATGTTTAAACAAGGATTCTTTTTTAAATTACAATCCTTATTATACACAACTTCCTTCTTTAATAATATATTTAAGGTTTTCCTTATTTGTATCAACTTATACGTTTAATATATTATTTTTGTCTTTGACAAATAACTCTATTTTCTTGATTACTTGGCTGATCCATTTTACTCGATCTTGGACTCGAGCTTGGCTTCTTTTGCTGTGTACAATTGCTACTGATTATTTGCGCTTCTTGTCTATCATCAAAACATGAATTATCGATTCTATCATATTCTATCATATTCCCCCTTTTTGATGAAGACAAACAAATCTTTCTGTGTGATGTATGCGCAAATACTTTTCCCCCTTTTGACAAACCAAAAAGAATCCAACAGCGGCTAAACAAACCCAATCAACATCCATAGCAACAATATAAGCCCATCCAGTTGAGCATAATAAGTTTAAACAACTAAGAGAACCAGGTTCAAACAAGATGCTTTTTCAATGTGAAGGTTGACCAGGCTTAGTTGAAGCAAAAGCCAGCATATCCAGAACTCTGTCAACTCTTGCATTGTTAGCAAGTTGTTGCTGCACTAACTGATCCTTCAACCTGTGAATTTCAGCATTTAAAGTGTCAAGTTCAGCACGTAACTTCTGGTTTTCTGACTCAAGAGTGGCATACTTTTCTTCAGCTACTTTAATTTCCCTGAGTAACTGAGCAAATGACCAGATGTAAGTAGAGACGCAGTGACAACCTGCTCCGACTCCATGGGAATGCCACAATCAGCAAGAATAGTTTGAGTAAACATATCTGCACGAGTTAAAATCCTGCCTTCTCCCAATGGTACTTCAAATGCATCAAACACTCTAGTTAACAGATTTCCAAAAACTTCAATTCTTTGTCATCCATCAAAACTACAAACTTCATGTTTTCTCATTCCCCAAGAATTTCCCCCTTTTTGATGATGACAAACTATGCATATGTCAATCCACATTATATAATTTCCTCCTTTTGGCATCATTGAAAACCAATAACCAAAGAACTCGAATAACATTCAATGAGTGCAATATCATTTTTAACTCATAGCCACTTGGGCAACACTTTCAAGTACACTTCTGCTAACAAAATGGTTAGTTAATCTGAGGATATTAGTCATCTTACACTCATACACAATTAAGATCTTCAATGAGAAATGAAATAAACAAATATGTACCAATTTATGCCCTTAATCAAAAACATATAATATCACGAGTATGAGACAGACATAAGCACATCAAAGAGTCAAAAGAGTATTAAATTTGAGGATAAGGATTGGGAAAAAGATTACTAAAGTGAGGAAGAAAGGGATGTTTACTGCCATTGATAATTTTTTTTCAGTATGCCCATTGTGCACCAGCTTCTTTATTCAGATCAGTTTTCTTAGAATGTGAAATTTCATCATGAGATACATCATCACCTTTTTTTTTAACTCTACTCTGTAACATTTTCATTCCTCCATGATTTTCTTCCTTTTTTTTATAGTATTTTTCTTGATGACAACTTTGAAGGAGTACCAACTACCAGTAAGAGATTCATCACATTTTGGTGCACAAAGAGATGTGTTTATCAATAATGAAAGCAAGCAACAATTTATTTCTGTGAGAATTGTTCCCCCTGAGAGATAGACAAGTTATACACTTGGAATGGATGAAATATCAATTTGGAGTTTGTGAACCTGGTTCAGATGTGGGTGGTAAAGCAAGGTTCCCCTAAATTAAAGCATGAGTGACTTCAATACTGAGATTTTAATCATTAAAGCAGTTTGGGATTGAACGATGCTTATTGTCAAAGAGGGTTCTTGGTGATCTTTATGAAAGTTGAATTTTTGATGATCGACCAGGTTCATTAGTGCTTATGTTTGACGCAAACTCAGGAAATTAATGCATTTGAAAAAGGATGGTACATACATGAGTATTACAGAGAAACCAGGTTCTCCTTTTTTTGTGTGTGTTTCTTCATGATTTACTTAATGGTGTTAGCAAAGAGAACAGATAACATCCGCAGACTTTTAAGCATTGTTTGAGATGTGACTTGAGTGTGTACCTGTTACAGTACGAGGTTGATTTAGCAGATATTCATTGTATAATTACTCAAGCGTAAGATTATTCTTTTACTAGCCAATTATTAAAGGAAATCATGATAATGCATCAACTTGTTTCGATAACACCATGCTTTGACTGATTTTTCTCAAGTTCTTCATATTCAAGGCCTTCACAAGAATGTCGCATCATCATATTCTCCCAGATCAAATGAATCTCAAGCTGATTCACAGAGAACCAACCCTTGTCAATTTTTAATACCTTCTAATGAACAACAAGGACCATGTTCACACAACAAAGTTCCCCCAAAGGTGTGCCACACTCTTACTGTCTCGATTGCTCTAATATTCCCCCAATCTCCAGAACCATAGATAAGTAGTAATTCATGTTGCAGGTGCATCAATGATTGTTAGTTGTGAACCAGGTTCATATGCAGTGTTCCCTAAATTTGCATCATCAAAGATGTTTGATATCATGTCACTTTCTTCAAAAAAAAAATTTAATTTTTCTCATCCTTTTCAAAGAATAAACTGTCTCCTTGAAAATCAAAGAGCGAGAGGAAATTTTCTACCATTTTTAGCACCATTTTGGAGCATGCACTATTCATGTACCAAGTTGGTCTTTTCCCTCTCACCTTCACCTGAAACACTAGTCAAAGATTAGTCTTGGGAACCCAGATTAGCTTGGGCCCCTTTATGTGAGTAAAAGGATGAATAAGATTTCTTCTAGCCCATAAAGGAAAAGAAAACCTTTTATTTGAAGCATTTTTATTTCGAACCAGGTTCTTAGCCGTATCAGTCTTTTCCTTTTTGGTGAACTTAACATTTGTCTGAAAAAGCCTCAAATAAAGCTTTACATTGATTCTTTAAATGACCTGAGTTTCCACAATGAGTACATAAACTTTTAGACATGTGAATAGTGTGTCACACAAGATTATTCTATTTTTTAAAACCTATCCCACTTCGACTGGTGGTTTGCTTTTCTTGAATCTGGGTTAAAATTTCAGAGGACCTGGTCCATCTAAGATTTCTTTCTAGATCCAGTTTGGTATGATCAAGATTTTCTTGTAGCAACCTATTCCTTTCTGTTAAAGCTTGATATTTTATGGTTAACAATTTCATTTTTCCTTCTAGAGCTAATTGAAGTTCACTAGCAGAGTTTTTGCCCTTGTGACTTAACTCTGAGATTTTAATCTGTTCTTTTAATTTATTTTGAAGAAAGTGACTGTGTTTCTCAAGATTGTCATTGACTTCTCTTAAAGATGTATAGTTTTCCATCACTTGTTCTCTTTTAGAATTGACAGACTGATATGCATCTATAAGAGTACTCAATAAGGACTCTAGTTCCTTTTTAGAATATGATTCAATATTTACTTTGATGTGATGAAAACTTACCTTGCTTTATTTGTCATCTTCTTCATCATCTTCAGAATCTGTTTCAGCAATGAGTGCAAGAAAATCATATTTATTTGATTGTTCTATTGTAATTAGTGACTGATTTTCAAACCCTCCATCCTCAAATTCTTCTTCAGATAAGTCCCCTATAGCGGCAAAGGCTCTTCTCGTTGAAAGATCCGCTTCTTGATTGGTCATTCTTCTGTTTGTGGGAATGTACTTATCATTCTTTATGTCTTTTCCCTTCTCAAAGTTTGCCTTTTTCTGCTCTAAAACCCAAAGTTGACAGAATTTGATGAAGTGATCTGGGCTCCCACACTTGTGACAAACCTGGTCTTTAGTGTTTTCAGCTGGTTTTTGAGAATTTTTCTTTTGAAAGGCCTACCCTCTCTTTAGCATTTGGGTAAATCTTTTGGTTATGAGGGCAATATTTTCATCTTCAAAATCATCTGATGTAGTAGACTTTAGAACCAGGTTCCTTTCCTTCCTTTTTCCTCTAATTTCCTTTTCTTGGTTTTTCTTGAGTTCGTATGTGATGAGATTACCAATCAACTCATTCATGGCCAGTGAGTCTAGGTCGCGGGCTTCAGTGATAGCCTCGACTTTACTTTCCCAAGTTTCAGGAAGGACACACAAGAGTTTCCTTACTGCCTTTCCATTAGGAACTATCTCTCCAAGGAGTACATCTCATTGATGATGGAGGTGAACCTGGTGTGCATGTCTTGAATAGTCTCCCCTTCTGCCATCCTGAACAGCTCATATTGCCTGTTCAAGTTATCAATTTTGGACTTTTTGACTTGAGTTGTTCCTTCATGAGCGGTTTGTAGTGTTTCCCATATGGCTTTGGCATCTTGACAAGACGAGATTCGATTGTATTCGTCTGTTCCTATGCCACATATCAGAATTTTCTTGGCTTTGGCATTGTTTTGAATTGCAAGCTTGTCTTCAGCATTCCATTCTTTTCTTTCCTTTGGGATTTTGGTGATTCCATCAGTTGCGGTTTTCATAGGTATGGTTGGGCCATCTAGACTTACTCCACATAAATTAGGATTCTCGCCAATAAGATGGTCCATCATACGATTTTTCCACCATCCATAAAATTTGCCATGGAACAGTGGTGGTCGTGTTTGTGAAGCTCCTTCTTGTGGGGTAGGTGGTGCTGCCATCGAGTCTTTTCAAGGTGTGAATCTTTTATCGAAAAGACCTGCTCTGATACCAATTGAAGAAACCTTACCCCAGAACACAAACCAGGTTCGTGTAAGTTGCTTTTAAGTAAAGACAGAGTAAAGACACAAACACTTATTGAATTAAAAACCTTCCTCACTCAAGGAAGGAAAAACCTCGTTTTATTAATTCAACTATAAGATTTTGTGATTACAACTCAATAATCAAAAGTCTTATCTCTACTACTCCCTCGATTGACTCTAATCGATCTCTCCAAAAGGCCATACCCACCTTTTGTTACAACTCTTACTAACACTCAACCCTACAAAGAGCTAAACCCACCTTTGTACAATAAACTGTAAACTACAATTAAGAACAAAAACAAGACAAATAGTTCTACACGATAAAACCTTCTTACTGAAGAATGTTTTAAACGTAGTAATCCTATCAACCTTGAAGACTTCAATTTGATGAATAATTCTCCCTTGTTCTCTACGTGAAGTCGTGTCCTTTTTTTTTCTCTGCCTCGTGCTCTTCTTATAGAGTTTTTGCCTTGTACAATCCTTACTGATAAGGTAAGGGACTTATGTTTAAACAAGGATTCTTTTTTAAATTACAATCCTTATTATACACAACTTCCTTCCTTAATAATATATTTAAGGTTTTCCTTATTTGTATCAACTTATACCTTTAATATATTATTTTTGACTTTGACAAATAACTCTATTTCTTGATTACTTGGCTGATCCATTTTACTCGATCTTGGACTCGAGCTTGGCTTCTTTTGCTGCGTACAATTGCTACTGATTATTTGCGCTTCTTGTCTATCATCAAAACATGAATTATCGATTCTATCATATTCTATCATAATGAATTATATTCATGTTAGTTCATATGCATCTTATAATATTTAGGGTGAAGCTATTGTCATCTACAAAATAGAATTCCTTACCAGTGAATTGAAAAAAACCCTTATGAATTATGGAAAGGTTATCCCCTGATTCCAAATACTTGAAAGTGTGGGGTGATTTACCAAGTTTATGTTGTTTGACCCCAAGAAAATTAAAAAATCTAGTGTCTAGGATTCTAATACATGTTTATTGATTATGCTAATAATAGTGTTGCATATATTTCTTGTATCAGTAAGATGTGTTTGAACACAATGCTATAGTTGAAATAAAAATATTGAGCTTTCTTAGAAATGTTTCCTTTAAAACGTGAAAATTTTTCTCATAATTTTAATTTTCAAAAGGAAAATACTTCTAGTGTTCCAATTTTTCAAAATGGTTCTAAAAGTGATCGGGAATTGAGACGTAAAAGGTCAAGGATAGAAAAATAATTGAGTGATGATTTTTATACTTAAAATATTGATAATGATCCTTTAACTTTTTATGAAACAATTTTATCTAGAACCCATTAAATATGAAATAAATTTCATTTTACAAAATAATTCTTGGAAGTTAGTTGATTTACCCTGGAAACTAAACTCATTGGTTGTAATGGATTTTTATAAGAAAATATTTTCCTGATGGTTCTATAAATTGATAAGCTTACAAATAAAAACTGTAGCTAAAGGATATACTTAAAGAAAATTGATTATTTTGACACTTACAGTGACTATAATTTCGTTTATTCATATTTTTAAATGGAGATTTAGAAAAAGAAATACATATGGATCAACCTGAAGGTTGTGTAGTGGCAGGTCAAGAAAATAAAGTTTATAAATTAATGAAATCTTTATATGGTCTAAAAGATGCTCTAAAGCAATGCAGTGAAATTTCCAAGGTTGTGGATATAAATCTCCCTGCTATTGTGTTAGAGCATATGCACAAGACTATTAATGTCAAGGATGGCAAACACAGAATGGGAGTGTGTAGAAGAAAGATCAGGTAATAAGAGACAATCTCATGTGTCCAAATTTCTGGAGTAACACGAAAAATGAAGCATGAATATATATATATATATATATATATATATATATATATATATATATATATATATATATATATATTATTTACTGGATACAAATTACAAGGTATAATACACACAGCAAAGTAATAATATACTAATTACAGATAGATTAACATAGAAGAAGGGGATGATAACTAGAACAAAGAAAGGGGATGAGAGGTAGCTGAAAGCCTAAGTTTCAACATAATTTTTATAACCGTTTTTCTAACTTATAGTCGTTTTTAACAAATTATTATTGGGTCTGGATCACAAATAAAAGCCTCTAATACCCATAGGCCCTTACGAAGTCAGCTTGGTTCACAACAATAGTCCCGTCCGCAAAAAGAACCTTGTCCTCAAGGTTCGGGTGGAGCCATCCTGACATTACAATAGTAAATCTGACTAGGTTTGAAGGTGAGCCATGAGCTACTGCTTCAGTGTTAGCAACTGAAACTAATCTCACCAATTCAACCGCAGTTAGCCACTTTGCCTGAACATACTGTCTCTTAAAATCGCAAACTTCACGTCGCACTTTAATCTTTTTGCTTGTGCAATTGTGTTTGACAATTCTCTATTTTGTCCATCCGAAGGGTTAGCTGTGGGAAAATGCCAATATAGTATTTTGATATCAAATTTCTGAGCAATTTTAATGTCAATTGATGAAGATCACGTTTGTCGACAGAGAGAGACATGTTGTATGTAGTTATCGCTTTAGAGATTTCCAAAAGGACACCATCCATATCTTCAAGAATTGGTACATCAAAGTACCTCCTCCAGGATCAAAGACAAAGACTAAAATCATTTCAAAAGCAATTTGACTTTTAGAAATTTTCTCTGTTGTCTGGCTATGACACAGGGATAAACTGGTGTTTTTCCTTCTCTGTGAAATATTCCAAATTTATGATATAGAGAATTGAATAATGACTCAGTAAAAAAAGTCAGTTAATGGCCTGGTAAAATAGCAAGTCCAATAATTATGCGTCATTGGTGAGGAACCATCCTCAGCGAGAGAAGTAGGAGAATTAGTTAATGACCACAATGATTGTACGAAGGTAGCAAGACTTATTGTAGGATGTGTCATTCTTATGCTCTCCAAACTTGTATCAAATTTCAAATTCATGCATTGAGAACGGAAAGCAAATAGTCCCCTGGAGTTCCTCTCCCAATCCTTATTCCGAGTGTTCATTTCCAAGTGGGTGTAATTGTAATTAAATTGCAAATAAGCAACAACTGTCCCTGGAATATTAGAAAGCAAAATGAAAAAATTGATACAACATCATCGTCCTCGATCCCACACTTGAGTCATATAATTAACATACACGATGAAGCAAAACGTGTCAATAGATCCCAACAAAAGTACTAAATTAGTCTCATGCTCCGAGAAAAATTCAAGAAGATACATGTCCTCAAAGGATGCAAATTCAATTTGTTGTTTCGGACGGTCAGAATCCAAATAAATTGATGTAACATGTCTCTTTAGGGATTTCCACGCAGCTGTCCGATTTCACTGATGTCATATCATCTTCATTTGACATTTCAATTTGATCATCTAATGGCGCCAAGTTGAATACCTTGGGGAAGTTATTTAACATTTTGTCGAACATCTTGTGCGCATCAATATTGGTCGGGTTTTCAGATTTCTCATTAAAATTCTGAGGCAACAACGAATTGGATATATTGCTCCTTTGTGGATGCATGTTCAAGACACAGTGAAAGTATATCTGGCTCACTAAAACCTGGCGAAATAGCCTCACAAGGACTTGGGTACTCAGTCACACACAGTGGGTACCTGCCAGAGATTGACCAAACGACCTTCCTATGATTTGAGATGTCATTTGCGGAAACGAATTAACACTTTCCCAGCGAAATGTTTCCAATCTACCAATTGTTTGTTCTGGAAAAGCCATTGGCACCACGTCAATGCTGCCCCGTCGAGATAGTACGAGGCGAGATATAACTTGTGGTTTTCTGTAATCTCATAGAAAAAGTAGCGATCAGCCTGAGAAATCCATAACTCTTGATTCTGATCACAGAATCGTTGAAATTCCACCGGACTTGGTTTACTTGTTGGAAGGTTTCCAACCAGTTGTTGTAATAGTGAAGGAATATCCGCGAGATCCTTCGACCGAGTAACCTTCATGACATTAATTGAATCTTCTTTTGTTCGATATATTTGGTCCTCCATCAAAGGCCTCTGGATGAAAGAACAAATGAAACAAACTTGATTCCCAACACAAAGACTGATATATTATATTCACTGGATGCAAATTACAACGTATAATAATCATAACAAAGTAATAATATACTAATTACATATAGATTAATAGAGAAGAAGTACTAGAACAGAGAAAGGAGATGAGAGGTAACTGAAAGCCAAAACTTCCACATAATTTTCATAACTGTTCTTCTAACTTCTAATCCTTCTTAAAAAATGGTTATTGCGCTTGGATTCCAAATAAAACAAATAAAAGCCTCTAATAGCCCATAGGCTCTTAGGGAGTCAGCTTGGTTCATAACATACCATGAGCAGATGAACTAGCTGATTTGAAAATTAAAAATGTGAGTTTGAATGTTCAAGTTACTAAGTGAAAAGATATGTTACTGAAATCTCATGTTGAGGCGGATGTTCGAATGACCCAATTTCTTCAATGCCTCACACCCAAGCCTCCTTCCACCTAAACTCCTATGCTTCTCCCTCCTTGCTTTTTGTTGATCATTTCAGTTGGCACTGTTCCAGTTCTTTTAATTTTCATGCAATATTTTGAAAGTTAATATTCTATTTTAATTAATGATTTCGCCTTATATCTACTGACCTCTCTTATCTCTTTTCATGCATTAGTAATTCACTCGGTGTTTCCCATATGACCATGAATTTATCTGAACTGCATATTTGCTTTACTTGTTTTACTGCTTTATTTTTTATGATGTCAAATAGGGGTATACTGTGGCGTTAAAGAGAATGAGATCTGTCAAGTTCTACATGAGACTTGGACATTTTGCCATGTTGATAGAGGAACAGTAGGGGTGTAAAAAATAAACTCAAACATAGGTAACCCGTTCAAAATTTTAAGGGTTGGGCTCAAGATAATTGAAATTGGGTTTAATGTCAACTTATTCAAGATTAACCCATTTAAACATAATTCTCAATTGAGCCAAATTCAATCTTCAATTTCAACCCGTTTAAATACTTTTATTAAGATATGTTCATTTATTGAATGTATGAATTATTATTTATTTAACATCTTTTAGGGTTTATGTTTGTTACTTTTTTTAACAAAAAATTTTGAAGCCGAAATTCAAATTGTGATTATAAAATTTAAATCTCAATATATTAAATTATTGAGATTAATCGG
This sequence comes from Solanum lycopersicum, assembly GCF_036512215.1. Classification (NCBI taxonomy): domain Eukaryota; kingdom Viridiplantae; phylum Streptophyta; class Magnoliopsida; order Solanales; family Solanaceae; genus Solanum; species Solanum lycopersicum. The sequence goes on from NC_090811.1 coordinate 51,985,140, forward strand.
GTCAAATTGGGCGGTTCAAGACCCAACCCATTTTTGAGTCCATTTGAGCGCAAAGTAAACTTGGGCCAATCGAAAACCCAATCCAATTTCTATTCAACCCATTTTGATAATTTCAAATTCAATTCAACCTGCTCATTTGACAACCTTTGGGAAACATGTTGAATATAATTTGAAGTTTTGATGATTTAACAAATTGTAGCATATAATATGGAGTCCAATCGCTTGAGAGACTGAGAGTTCAGTTATGTGAAAAGGACAGTTAGCGGTTGGTGCGTCTCTACATGGGATAAGTACTCTCAGCGAATTGTGTTGTACCTTGTTACTCACTCATCCTATATCAGTCATTGTGACAAGTGACATAACCTAGATTTTGCATTAGAGGGATTACAGAAAAAAAGCCATACTCTCCGAGGAATATTTTCTCACATTCTACAAGGCACATGATAGAGTTATGTTCCGTCTTTATTGTTAATTATTCGAGAATATGATTGAGTGCTTATTCAGTGTAAGATTTGTTCCTGTGATATAAAGGAATCAGATCATCTCAAGTTTTTTTTTTGTTGTTGTTTCAATCTGAGTATAGCAAAAGTTAGCTATGTCAGGGTCTTGAATTCTACATCGACTGAGTAGTTGGTATATATAGTGGGCAATAGAGGTATATATTGCTTAGTTTTATGAGGGGAGGTATTAAGTGTTTCATTCCTAGATTGCAAGAGTTGTGTAATTTGAATCTTGATTCATTGAAGTTAATGGAGTTGTGTGGAAATCGTGTGAGATGTACAGGTCGTGATTTTCTCCTCTCTTGAGCAAGAGGGTTTCTACGTAAAACGCATATAATTCATCAAATATAAAATATAACCTTTCATGTGAACGTAACCATTTAAAAGTTATGTTATATACCCATAATTGATTATATGAATATTAATATCGAATTAAAAATAAAATACCAAGTGTTTGCATATTTTTATTGTCCATACATATAGTGGTACAATATGAGAGGTAAGTAAACCTCCTCTTTGGCGTCCATTTCTCTCTTCCGGCCCCCCATCAACCACTCTCTTCCTCATCATTCAATATCCCTCATATTCACCAAACATACATAAAAAAGAAATTGTGATCAGATTTCTGGGGGGTTTACTTAATTCTGTTGACCCACTAGAGGTCTGATCTATTATAACATACTTATTTCTCCTTTTCTAACACCAAAAAAAAAAACAGATACGTCACAAAAATGTTTCGTTGTAGCAATTGTTTCATCACATTGCTTAATTTTATCACATTGGTGGCTGCAGCAATGTTGATATTAATGTCCATGTCGTTTGGTAATAACACGAACCAGACTACGTGCCAGAAAGTTGTTCAACAACCTATGATGATATTAGGGGTAGTCCTTTTGATAATTTCTTTGATGGGAATTGTAGGGGCGGCGTGCCACGTATCATTTTTGTTGTGGATATATTTGTTCATGTTGTTCTGCATCATTACAGGGATGATTATTTATTCTTTGTTCAACCTGTTTTTCACATTGTCACATTTGGAAAATAAAGGCCATGAAAAATCTGACCATGAAAAAAGTGACTGGGAAGATAAGTTTCAAGAATATTCACAATGGATGAAAAATGTTGTGCCTGATGAAAAAGAATGGGATAAGATTAAGAGTTGTATGATTGATGCTAAAATGTGTAAATACATTCCAGCAGACAGAACTGAGGATTATTACAAAACTAAGCTCCTCAAGATTCAGGTTTGCTATCTATTTTATCTAATTGTTACGTAAAGGTTGTTTTTTATGAATTAAAAGTACTCTTAGAAAATAACTTAACTTTGTTTTATAATTCAAGAGTCATAAACTATTAGTATCCCTAAGAAAGTCATCCAACCAAATATTGCAAAATACACAGAAAGAGAATATGATAACTTTAAATGATTGGGTGATTAATATGAGTGACTTTTAAGTTATACATTAATTTTAAAAAAATTGAATGACTTGCTAAAAACAATTATCCTTAGTTTCATGACTATATGATATACTTTCTGAAACATGTTGAGGTGAAGTGTGCTCAAACTTAGATATTTTTTACTAAAACTAAAAGTTGGCATGGTTAGTACTATATTTTTTAGTACCATCTACATTTCAGAGAGAATGACTTTTCTTTTTTAGTAATATTTTAATTTTAACTTTTCACATGATGTAACAAGATTAAGGTCAAAAGAAAAGACTGGATTGTTTTTTTAAAAAAAAAAAACTGTGTCAAGTAAAATTAAGTCAAAATTAATGGAGTAATATTTACACAATCACTCATGTCACTGTTTGTTCAGTCTGGTTGTTGCATACCACCGGCGTATTGCCACTTCCAGTTCCAAAATGCATCGACTTGGATAGTGCCGAAAGGAGGGGCAGTAGATGGAGATGCTGACTGCAAGGCATGGAGCAACGAACCAAACCTTATGTGCTACAACTGCAATGCATGCAAGAAATCTACCTTTGACAGCATCAAAGAATCTTCCGCGCATACCTCTCTTATAAGCCTAATCATCTTCATTATTCTCTCCATTATTTACTCTATTGGCTGTTGTGCTCTTACCAATAACAGTTACAGAGAAACAGCATACGGCTACAATGGCTACAGACCGTATGGTCCGGGACCTTACGGTTATCCATGATTCATATATCATATACCACAATTTTTTGATTCATTCAAAAGCCTTAGTATAGATAATTAGTAGTAAAATACTTGCTTGCATAGACTCTTCACTTTTCTTCAGGAGAATCTGACATGCAGACATTTTTTATGAATCCGAGCAACATAAGTATCTTGTCTATTGTGGACTCACAGTTTCTTGTCATAATATTTGTATCACTTTATTAGCTTGTTGGGCTGTTTGGTTTTTCTTGCTATGTCAAGAATTTTATATCATTGTATAATTTGTAATACTAGTACCTACTGAAGTGAAAATAATAAGGATACTTCAAGAGTTTCACATTCAAAGTACTATTGCAAAAGTGACTCTTAAAGGTTGTTAGAATTATGTTTTCAACTGTAGTAACTCTATTTTTTCAATAATTCCTACTTAAAGTTGGTTAGCTAGTCTTTTCTCTTTTTTTTTTTTTAATTTATTAGTAGTAATTAGTTTGTTAAGATATTTGGAGAGAGAAATATTCTAAGCTAGTTTATTAATCTCTTTACTGTTTTTCTTCTTATTAAATTAGTGTAAAGTTCAAGAATAAAAAATAATGACTCTCTTTGACCACATTGCAGTATATTTTCTAGTTAATTATTTTTTAATTTCTTTCTTAAAAATCCATTGAAATGATAAAACATTATTCCTCCGTCTTTATTGATATGATGTTATTTGACTTGAGACAAAATATAAGAGAAGAAAATTTTCAATTAAACTTGTGATTTAAAATAAGTTATAGATATTTGTGTGATTATAAATGATCTCATTAAGATAAAATGAACATTCTAAAATTATATTATTATTAAATAAAGAAATATGTCATAAGTTTGGTATTGACTAAAAAAGAGTGTACCAAATCAATTTAAACAGAGAGTAAATATATACTCATTCAACTCGCTATAGTATTAGATGGTAGTTTGTCCATTATATATGATGTTTACAGAATGATATGATGACACAACTAGGGTTTCATGTACTCCTATAAGAAAACGAGGTGAGCAGAAGAAAAAGAACTAGAGTTAGATTTTCTTTCTGAAGCTAAATTGTAGTTTGTTTAAACTTAAAATTAATTATTGAGTGATAATACTTCCAAGTGTAAAAGTGGACTTGTGAGGCTTAAAAATAAGTTAGTTTCACTTCTTGGAGAGTTGTGTTAGCAATTATTGTTAATCATTGGAGTTGAGGTACTAGAATTAGCTCATTTGATTATTGAATTGTAATAAAAAATTTCTCTTTGAAGTTTTGTGAAAAGTTGTTGAACTCCTACATATTATAGGTCGTAGTTTTTCTTTTCTTGAGCAAGGAGGCTTTTTACGATAAATCACCTTGTCTTATGTTCTATTACGTCATAATAGCGCTATTACTACAAGAACTTGGTTTTTGTATTCGTTAGGGTGTTGCGATTTCTTCGATTGGTATCAAAGTATATCTTTTCATTTAATAGGTCCAAACATTGAAAAAGGTTAATGGTTGCACCACTTACTGCATAAGAAAGAGTGTCACAGACAAGACCATCAGTCACTACAACAAATATGACATATAGCTACGAAATTATTAGCTACGACATAAAATTCGTCAGTAAATATTCGCTTTTAGTGAAAAAGTTATTTTTCGTGCTTAAATATATGAGACACATACTTTTAGTGACGTAACATCAAAATTCGCAGCAGAGTTTTGTAAACTAAAGTTTTCCAGCAAAAAAATTAATTAGTCACAAATTTAAAGTTATCGGTGACACATTATTTTGTCACTAATAATGTATTTAATTCATGAAAAATTATTTTTTGTCATAAAAACTATTAATTTTTTGACACAAAAATTTTCATCTAAAAAAATATTTTATTATAATATTGACAAAATATAGTTCGTAGTTAAATATTATAAATTTTATCTATAAAAAATAGATTTAATTATTACATGTATTTTCTTCACTAATAATATAAATAATTGGTGACAAAAATTTATTATCTCTAATCAATATGTGATTTAGTGACCAAAAAAATCGTCACAAATATGTAAGGTGTTAACTAGCGACGACTTAAAATTTGTATAGTGAATTTTTCAACTATTTGCTACGAAAAAAATTCATAAGTAAACTAAATTTTTTTGGCTACAATTGTTCATAATCACAAGTCATAACTTACAAAAAGATTAATATAAGTGCTTTATAAGAAATAGAACGAGTCCATTTGTCAATTGGCTAGAGAAAAAATAAAAACCAATGAATTCAATCGATTTATTAAAAAAAATTAATTAATCAATTTTCTTAAATTACGAGATTATGAAATGTATCATTTAAAAACTACAATCCAGGTTATAAGTACCGTGAGTTGTGTATGGTTCTACCACTAAATCGCTAATATTTGTTGGTTTAACATTTTTTTATATTTCGTACATATTCATCTATAAAGATGATAGAAAACATAATTTCTCAAGTCGTGGTGTAATTTTTGTGTCTCTATTGATTTCTGATTGGTGAACTTCAAAGACTAAGTCAATCTATTTGCTGCTATCTAAAAATAGTTACATATTTAATAGTAATTTCAGAGACGTAGGTAGAGCAACTATACACAGATAACATGTGTGGAAATGTAATTATTTTTAGATAGCAGCAAATAGATAACATCGACTTACAAATATAGACTTTGCAAAGGTCAAAAAATTTCATGAATTTCTTTTAACTTTTTCCACAAGTGTGAAAAATGAAATAAACTAAAAAAATTAAAGAACAAATGAAAGAAATTAATCAACTAGGATTTCTAAATATATTATGATGAAGTACTATAGTTATGAGTATCTTGATGTTTTTTTTAAAACAATTGATTTACAGATCGAATTGAACCCGATTATTCAATTTTTTTAAATAAAGTCAAAAACATAATTTTATATAGATTTATAATTGTAGTAAATAATGTTTAACATTTATCAGAATAAATAAATAAATGACAGAATTGTATTGAATATATTAAAAGATATTTTTTTTAAAAATATATTTTGATTTAAAATATAATTTACATTTGAATGAATTGTGGGTGGAAAATTTCATGCATTTGTGTATGTCTATTAATAATCATATAATATATTATATCTATTGAAATTAAATGTAAAAGAAGTGAATGTAGTTAAAAATAAAATAAAATTCTGATATAAGAGCGATTTGATCAAACGGTAAGAACTCCTCACTTCCAACTTTAAGGTTACGAGTTCGAGTCCACAAGAAAGCATAATGTTGGGGTTCCTGGGGAGAGGATAAAAATATTGAGACGAGCGGGGGGGGGGGGGGGGGGGCGAATAAAAAGGAATTTCACTATTTAATAGACTTAAGAACAAAATAAGTTTTTGTGCATATAAAATATAGTCATTAGTGACTAAATTAGATTTTGTTCAACTATGAAATGCATATAACTTTCGAGACAATTGATGTCGTCTTTGATAGAAGTAAAATAATTAGCGACAATATAATTTGTCAGTAGTGATAACATTTTTTGTGACAAAACATACTATTAACTACAAAAAAAAAATGACAAATAAAATTTTTACAAATGTTTAAGCATTTGAGGACGATTTTTCTTTTTATAGTTAATATAATACTTTTAGCGATCAAACACTAAATCGTTTTTGTACACTTTTAAAGACACACATTTAGTGACCACTGATTGACGAATTATTTTTCGTCTCACGAGATTTTTAATGACAAAATATGATTTATAAATGACGAAATTATTTTCCCTCATAATAGTATGTGTTCAATGGAAAGTATTAGGAATGGTGAACGGACATGATGATGAATCATATGATAGGAGAAAATCTAAATCTTTGGAGTGTCAAATCCTACTGTATATTTCTATGAAGAATGAAACATTTGGGACAACTAAACTGCCCAAGGAGAGAAAAGAATGTGATACTACTTACAAGTTGACGATTCAAAAATATGCAAAAGCAAAGAAAATCTTGATATACAGTATATGTCTGGATGAGTATAATAGAATTTTAGCATGTCCGGATGAAAAGGTGATACAAAACACATTGCAAACAACTCATGAGGGAACAAGTCAACTTAAGAAATCTAACTTTGATAAGCTGAATAGGCAGTATGAGTTGTTTAAAATGATGGAAGGAGAGACAATTCACGACATGCAGACCGCATTCACTTCCATCATTAATGAAATCTACTCATTCAATTTGGAGAGGTGATCATCATTGGAAAGGTTGTCAGGAAACCTCTCAGTGTTCTTCTTAAATCATGAAAAAGTATAAGTGAAACAATTATTGAAGTACATGACCTGGAAATTATGAATATGGATGAACTTATTGGAAATATCATGACCTATGATCTAAAAGAATCAAGAAAGGAAATTGAAGGAAAGATTCAATGAGTTGTAAGCAGTGAAATCCTATTAAAGAATTGATTATGCAAACAAAATGAGACATAATACACATAAATCACATCAAAAGTATACCTAAAATTAAATTATTAATGAAAGACTAGTAACATTGTCAATAGATGTGCATTGTTTACTCGAGCATGAGAAAAACCTACAAAAAACATAACTCAAACATAAATTTTAATTAAATTTGAAAAAATAATTTAATGATGGAAATAATTTTCTTTAGAATCCAAGTATCATTCAACTATCTTGTTGATGTCCTTTTTAGGTAAGTTGTTGATTTTCTTTTTTCTTTTAAATTAATTATGGTTATATTATTAAAGTATGTTAGTATGGTTAAATCTAACTGAGGGTGTAGAACATTTTGTACACTGATGCCGCACAAAACTTAAATTCAATGTAAATATATCTATAAATCATCCACCTTCCTCTTTAATTATCCACCAATTATTTTGCTAACAATTATTAATCCCCCTTTTAGTTACTTCACTAAAAAATCCATCAAATTGGACTTCATATTTTGTATATGATAAGGTTTGATTTAATAAATTTCACTGATTTTGATATTTATTTTAAATTTTACGTAGAATAAAAATTTAATATATCAAAATTTTAAATGTATGAAAACGTTCTATATAAAGTTACAAGTATTTGAAATCGAAATCAAAGTTGAAAAAAGTATATTTATAGAAAACTAATTAGGAAATTTGACACTTGAATGTTCATTGATAAGATTACTAACAAATTAGGTGTGCGTTATTGTTAGAATACGTGTGTCCACTATTAGTCAACGGATCAGGTCCCTTGACACACTTGAAGTGAGAACGAAGAGTAAGTAAAGACAGAAAACATCACAAGCATTTTATGTGAAAACCTGCTTGCTCAAGGAAGTAAAACCACGACCTGTCACACAGGATTTATAACTTTTTCCACTAATCTTCACAAGCAAAAGTGAAATCCGATTACACCAACGTAAAAAAAAGTTATTAATCTCACAAACAAGTAATAACTTTATTGCTTGAAGAGCCTAAGAAGAAGTCACTCTGCCCATTACGTTATCACGCCTAGACAACTTAGGATTCACTAGGCAACACGCAGGTTGTCCACTAAACCACCACTCTCCGGATGACTTAGAATTTGACTAAGAAACACATGTTGCCCACTAAATCAGTACACTCAAATAACTTAGAATTTTCAATAAACCAAAAGATTTGAGTCCTTTATATATTTAGGAACAGATTTACAATATGAGTTCAGAAGAAATACTGCTAAGACAACTAAGATTCCAGCTCTGTCTGATTTGAGTTGGTCTTTGGAATGTTTCTTCACTTTCTTTTCTCAGCCTTTGCAAGAGTTCTTGAGATGTTTGTCAAGTTGCAAAAACTAAGATTATAACTATTGAGCTTCATGTTTATGTAGAATAGTCATAGTCTTTGAGTCCATGCTATTGGCCGAGTTTTTTAGCACTTCTGCTGCTGTTGGAGACTGTGAACTAACTTTTGTACTATCTCTAGCCTGGCAGTCTATGTGTATGTATCCACTTAAGAACAGGTCCCAGTAGGAGGTCCTTGATTTTGTTATCTCATCAAACTACAAATAACATTTTCCCCTTTTTGATGATGACAAACTATACACACAAAACCTTCTGTCCTTTCCCTTGACTATCACAGTCACATAACAACTTCAACTTCCGTACAACCACATAGCAATTTCTGTTCCCCCTGACTTCAGTTCTACCTGACCCTAAGCACACCCATCATAAGCACCAATTATTTCCCCTTTTTGGCATCATAAAAAGTAAGTGTAGTAAACCAGCACAACAGGTAATACAGTTGGGCAAGATCATAGCATAACAAACAAACAAAAAACATTAGACAATAGCTATTAGATAGAACAAAATAGGAACCAGTTTCATTGCACGAAAAGAGCATTCAATACATTAAGATTAAACTGAATCAGAGAACCCTGACATTCGCCGCACAAACGAAAGACAGAAGGACAAGTATAACAGGAACTAAGAGAGGGGAGGCTGATGGGAGAGAGACTGAATGATGAGGGTAAGTTGAGCATTGGCTTCATCATTGTCATTAATTGCCTTTTCCTGAAATATAACAATCTTAGCCCTCAGTTCCTCATTATGCCTACGCAGCACTTGAACTACAGAGGTACAGGTGTGTAAGTTTGTGCATTGAGCAACTCAGCTTTGAGTATAGCAATTTTAGCATCTTTCTTGCTCACTCACACAGTCGTTTCCTCCAATTCAATAGCAATTTCAGCATCTTTCTTGCTCACTCACACAGTCGTTTCCTCCAATTCATGTTTCACTTGGTGTTTCTCTGCTATCATCTGAGACACCTTGATCTTTTGATTTACATTCCCTTCGATGCCTCAAATTCTACAAGGGTTGTCTCAGTGAATGATTGCTTAACAGTCCGCACTTTTTCTGCCCCTAGCGGAATGTTCAAATCATGAAACACTTTTGTCAAAAGATATCCATATCCCATTCAATGCCTGACTTTTCATTCGATCACAGTCTTGTACATATGTTCAAGCATAAGTATAGGGAGATCCAGTGGTTCAAATTTGCACAAGAATTCTATGATGAATAAGTTAGTTGAGGTGGAAGAAATCCTTTTCTCTGTTTGAGGAAGAAGAACCTTGTTGACAAATTCAAACACTAACTGATACTCACCCTTCATTAATTTCTCAAAGAGTACATGACATCGGGTTGTAGGAATTCTAGAACATTCCTTAACAAATTCTACGGAATAAGTTTTTCCAACAACCGATCTGATCCTTTCTCTAGGTACTTCCAAAATGGTTCTAAGAAGACCTTCATCCAAATTTATTCTTACATTTCCCACTCTGGAGTTGATACTACCATCCTCACTGAACTCAATGTCATAATAAAATTCACGGACCCCTTATTCATGAAGAAAAGGGTGCTTAGTGTCAAACAAGTGTAGTCATGACTAAGTGACTATAATGTCATGCAAAGAATCCATTCCTAGCTTCTGTATGATCTCCATATCAAATACTCTGTCACCCAAGACGCTTTGGACACGCAGGTTGTCAATGATTATTTGCTTGGTGGTACCTTTATCGTCCAGATTTACCTAGGAACCAGGTCCCTGATTAAGGATTTCTGGTTCAACCTCAGGGGTTTCTCTCTTCCTTTTTTATGACCCGCCTTTTTGATGTAGAGCCTTTCCATTTCCCTTTTTACTATCCACCTTTTTGCTCACATATGATTTAGATTCACTTTTAGTTTTGCCTTTATGACCTTTCTTCTTTTGATGTTCTTTTCTTCCATCTGATACTTCTCTCACATGTTCCTCTCCAGATTCTTCACCTGAGACCTCCACGCCATCAGAAAAAGGCATTTGAAACTGAGAGACTTTGAAAGTCCTTTTCTTTCGATTGTCAGCAGTGGAGGACTCATTTGTTTTCATAGCATCACCCATCAACTTCCTCGAATCGGACCTAGTAAAAGGTCTCCTTTTAGATTCCTCTTCAACAACCTTTTCTTTCCCTTTTTCAAAAATAGGGACCTCTGTATTTTGCAACAACCATTGAATAGGATGATCATCTTCATCTGTGTCAGTAGACTCAGAAGAGAGATACCTACCGAACTCTGGATTTTTATCAAACATGGTTGAGTTCCTCTCATATCTTCTTCCATAAAATGATCATCTCCTTCATGTAAGGCTTCTTCCCTAATTAATGTCAAACTCTCAATAACCAGACTCTCATTAGCAGCCAGAATGTTAGATTAAGAGGTTTTTCTTTCTAGGAGATTTCCCTCAAATAAATGATCGGACAACACATCAGACTGAGGACCAGGTTGAGGAGAAGGTACTGGTTTATTTTGGTCAAAAGAGGACATGGGATTTGGAAGGTTGTCTTGAACAATGTTGGATGGAGATACAGTCAACAATTTATAAGGAGATACGGCGGATGAGGATGTGTAGTTGGACACAGGGTCTATTTCGTTCAAAGAATCAAGCATCTTCTTTGAAGATGATGAAGATTGAGACATCTTAGTTTGGAAGGAAGAAGTGAATCAGGAAGAGATAAGGTATGAAGAAGAGAGAGAGATTTAGGATTTTCTTAGAAGAGCTTAAGAGGAAAGTTTGAGAAGATGAGAGATGAGGCAAAAGAAAAATTGTATAAAAAGAACTGAAAGGGTGTGTTAGGTCCCTTTGATTAGGCGTGTTGCTTGGATTCAAACGATGGGACAGTGGTCAGAATGATGGATGAGTGTAACTTGGAAATATTAACGACTCTCTTCAAAAGAGTTTAAAGTAAATATAGGGAATGTTAACCTTGAGAGGGACCAGGTCCAATACTACAATTGAGATCTCATTTCTGAATGGTTCTGACCATACTTTGCGTTTGTAATTTTTATGAATATATACCTGCAATAGGTATGAAATTGATCTTACTCAAACAATGTATTACAAGTAACGAGGATATCATCCCTGCAAATCATAGCCACCAAGAGAATTCAATGCTTTTGAATGGGGTTGGATCAATTAAAGTTCATCATTCCCAACTTCAGCCTGTTGCTCTCAAATTGGTCCTTGCTAAGAGATTTGGTGAAGATGTCTGCAATTTGATCCTTCGTTCTACAGTATTTCAAGAGTATATTCCCCCTTTCAACATTATCTCTAAAAATGTGATGTCTCACATCAATGTGCTTTGTTCTCTTATATTGAAGTGGATTCTTCCCCATATTGACAGCACTAGCGTTATCACACATAAGAGGAATGATCTGTATATGAACTCCAAAGTCCTCAAGTTGTTGCTTGATCCACAAAAGTTGTGCACAGTACGAAGCAGCAGCCACATATTCAGCCTCAGTTGTTGAAAGAGCCACCGTATTTTGATTCTTGGTTCCCCATGAGATGAGAGAGGATCTAAGAAAGTGTTCCACGCCCTGTAAAATCAGCATCTGCAAAACCTACCAAGTCAAAAGAATGACCTGCTGGGTAGAACAGGACCAAGTCCCATGTTTTCTTTAGATAACTCAGTATTCTTTGGCATCCTTAAGATGTGAATCCTTGGGACATGCTTGGAATCTAGCACACATTCCAACGCTGAAGACAATATCAGGTCTGCTAGCAGTTAAGTACAACATCAAGCCAACAATCCCTCTATGCATGGTTTGATTCACTGGAGAATAAACTCTATCTACTCCCAGTTTGGAGTTAGTCCCCATAGGTGTTTAGAATCTACCATGTTGAACTTCTTCAGCAACTTCATCTACTCCCAATTTGGAGTTAGTCCCCATAGGTGTTTCTATAGCTTTAGAATCTACCATGTTGAATTTCTTTAGCAACTCCTTTGTATACTTTTCTTGACTGGTTGAGGTACCATCTGGTGTTTTTTTAATTTACAGCCCCAAGAAGAATGTTAGCTCTCCCATCATGCTCATATCAAATTCATTTCCCATTAGAGTAGCAAATTTTTCAGAAAGATATTCAGAAGTAGCTCCAAAAATGATATCATCCACATACACTTGGATGATTATAATTTCTTGTTCCCTTTTCATTAGAAACAAGGTGAAGTCAATTTTGCCCCTTTTGAACCCATTCTTTAGCAAGAATTCGGACAACCTCTCATACCAAGCTCTAGTAGCTTATTTTAGTCCATACAGGGCCTTGTTGAGTTTGAAAACATGATTTGGTCGCTCAACATCCTCGCACCCATGTGGTTGTTTCACATACACCTCTTCCTTCAAATCTTTATTCAGGAAGGCACTTTTGACATCCATTTGGTAGAGTTTGAATCCCATAAATGCTGCAAAGGCTATGAGAATTTTGATGGCCTCTATTCGAGCAACAAGAGCAAATTTCTCATCGTAATCTATGCCCTCAACCTGATCATAGACTTGAACAACCAACCTAGAATTGTTTCACGTGATGACACCACTTCCATCAAGCTTGTTTCTGAACACCTACCGTGTTCCTATGATGGTTCTGTCAGCAGGTCGTGGGACCAAGTACCATACGTTGCTCTCTCAAACTGATGCAGTTCATCTTGCATTGAATTAGCCCAGTCAGCATCATTCAAAGTCTTTTTCACATTCTTAGGCTCAATGGTCGAGATGAAAGCTGAGAATGCAACCAGGTTTCTTGTTTTTATCTGGTTTGCATTCAAGATTTAAGGGTTGGATTTGATACGTCTAATCTTCTTCATCTTCTGAATAATCATCTTCAGGAGGATGAGTTTCCTCTTGGTTTACGTTTTGTATAGTTACAGATCCTTCTCTAGACTAGTCATTTCCCTTTGTCTTCCCGGATGAACTTGGATCAGCATCATCATACTTCAAATTTTCAAGTGCTTCAATCCTGCTACCTTCATTTTTCTAAGGTTGGAACAGTTCATTCGGATCATCTTCATCCTTCACTCCAGGTTCCTCAGGTTACCATCTACATCAATTATTACATGAACACTTTCTTGAATTCATTGAGTTCTTTTGATGAATACTATGTAGGCTTTGCTTGACGATGAGTATCCTACAAAAATGTCTTCATCACTTCTGGGATCAATCTTTCAAAGATCATCCTTTCCATTATTCAGAACAAAACATTTTCACCCAAAAGCCGTTATATAGCTCAACTTAGGTTTCTTGTTGTTGAGTAATTCATAAGGGGATTTTGTTCAGCAACGACCGGATCAAGCATCTGTTGGTCACATAGCACGCCGTGTTGAGTGCCTTAACCCAGAAGTTGTAAGGGAGATTTGATTCAATGAGCATAGTCACAATATTCACTAATGTTATGTTCTTCCTTTCTACCACCACGTGTTGTTGATATGTTTTAGGAGCTGAGAAGTTATGACTGATTCCATTTTCTGAGCAAAACATATCAATTTTTGAATTTTCAAACTCAGTTCCATGGTCGGACCTAATCCAGCTATCAAACAGTTCAATTTTATTTGGATCATTTTGAAGAAAATAATGAGAACATCATCTTAGATTTTGATTTTAGGAACAACGTTCATGTGAACCTTGAGTAGTCATCAACAATCACCAAGATGTACTTCTTTCCTTTTCTACTTTGAACTTTCAAGGGTCCACGCAGATCCATGTGTAACAGTTCAAGAATTCTTGATGAGCTTACTTGCTTCTTTGACTTAAATGAAGATCTTTTCTGTCTCCCTTTGACACATGCATCACAAACCTTGCTTTCACTGAACTTTAATTTTGGCAAACCAAAGACCAGGTCCCTAGAAATTAGTTTTTTCAGCACACACAAGCGCACATGACCTAACCTCCGAGGCCACAAGTCTGCATTTTCACTTTGAGTACTCAGGCATGTCAAATCGTCTCCATGAGATATTTCTAGGTCTGCCACATACACACACACACACACACACACACACACACATATATATATATATATATGTATATATATATAGATATATATTTATGTCTTCAAGCTGTAAGAACCACCTTTTTGGTAGATAAGTTGGTCATAATACAATTTTCTAAAGTGAACTTGACTTCATTTCCCTTGTCACAGATCTGGGTAACACTAAAAAGATTGTACTTTAATCCGCTCACATGGTAAACATTTTCAATGGATTCTTCAATAGATTTTCCAACTCAGCCAACACCCAGAAAATATACCTTCTTTCCATCACCAAAAGAGACACCTCCCCTTTGAAGTGTCTTGAGTAAAAGGAAGTTTTTTGTGTTTACAGTCATGTCCTTTGAGCATCCACATTCCATAAACAAATATCACTTGTTAGAATTGGGAAGTCATTTTAACTTGACTTCCCAGTAAGCAGATAGAGGAGTAATTAGAGTGTTCCTTGCCCAGTAAGGCATTTTGATTCTTTTCTTGATCAATGGCTTATGTACAGAACCATGTCCCCTTTTCAGTACCCTTTTCTGCCTAGCATAGATCAAGAAGTTTTCTCGTGACTCTTTCAAGGCCTCACATTTATTTTTAAAATGTCCATTTTTACCACAGTGAAGACATAATAAATTATACGACGCATACATATATTTACAGTGGGGATTGTAGGGAGGGGTAATGTTCAAACTATATAGACCCTTTTTGTTGTAATTGCTTTGACTAGTGATATTGGGGAGTAATTTGGAGAATTTGGTCCATTTAAGAGAAGTATGGAGTTCTTCTTTAAGCTTGACTAGGTACCTCTCGAAATGATTATTTCTTTCCAATGCTAGAGCAAGTTGAGTCTCAACGGTTTTTAAATTTTCTTCCAGTTCAGCTTGTAAGCTAGTAAACTCTATTTCCTTTTCCCAGATTTTATAATCATTAAGTCAATTGGTTTTTGAGTTCTAGTTTTTCAAATTCAAGAAAAAACAGTTGTTCCTCAATGACTGACATTCTCACAGTCATCATTTCTCTATTTTCACTAAGACTTTCAAGATCTTCTTTCATAGAGTCCGTTTCAGTAGTTAGCTCTATAACTTAATCAATCAAGACATATTTTCTAACTTTCTCAACCTTTTAATAGAGTAAATATTCAAGTTTTTCTTAAAGTCAAGAAGAGTTACCATATCTTCATCATCTGACTTAGCCATGAGAGCAAGCATCCCATCGAACACATTGACCTCATGTTGAATCACCACATGGATGCATCTTTAGGACAATCTGAATCTCCTGAATCGCTTGAAGAGTCTCCTCTTGTAGCAAGAGCTTTCTTCACTATATAGTTAGATGCAACTTTTCTGACACTTTTGTCAGGTACCAGGTCCCTTTGTTTGTCCTTTTCACCTCTTGGCCTTTGATACTTCTTGTTTTCAGCTTTGAGCATCGGACGATCCCTTACAAAGTGCCCAACCTTTCCACATTTGTGACAAGTCTCACTAGCAGTAGCAGTTCGAGGAGGATTCCCTCCTATTCTGAATCGTCTATTTTTTCTTATGATCTTCTAAAATCTCTTGGTAAGATAGGCCATATCATTTTCTTCACTAGACTCCTCTCCATGAATAAACTTGAGTACTAGAGACTTGTCTTTCTTAGCCTCGTTGTTTGAGAAATCTTGACCTCTATTCATTTTATGTGTCTTAAGATTTCCAATAACGACATCTATCATCAGAACCCTCAGAACCTTGGCTTCAGTGATAGCATTTACCTTGCTTTCCTATGACTTAGGAAGAACTCTAAGAACCTTCATGACTTACTTTCTAGTACTGATTGGCTCTCTAAGATTTTGTAGCCCATTGGTTATGGAGGAAAGTTTAGTGTACTTGTCGTGGATAGTTTCCCCTTCCTTAATTTTGAAATTTTCATATTAAGAAGTAATCATGTGCACCTTTGATTCCTTCACCTGCTCAGTGCCTTCGTGAGCAGTCCTGAGACAGTCCCAAATCTTCTTTGCTGATTCACAAGCAGAAATACGATTATATTCTTCAGTACCTATACCGCAGACCAACAGCTTCTTAGCCTTGTAGCCTTCCTCAATCTTCTTTCTGTCTGCTTCATTGTATTGTTGACAAGTCTTTGGAACAACTCTATTTATCTCACCCTTCTTCACTTCAAAAGTTGGAATGGAAGGTCCATCCAACACAATGTCCCATAACTCACTGTCTTTAGACACAAGATAGTCGTTTATTCATTGTTTTCCACCAGCTATAGAACTGGCCATTGAATCACGGTGGTCGAGTTGAGGATTGACCTTCTTCTATGTTAAGTGGAGCATCCATTTTGATGCAGGAACCACTCTCTTGGTGTTAACCAGCTAAAGAGAATTGATACAAATTGTTAGAATACATGTGTCCACTATCACTTAACGGACCAAGTCCCTTGACACACTTGAAGTAAGAACAAAGAGTAAGTAAAGATTGAAAACAGCACAAGCAGTTTACGTGGAAGCCTCCTTACTCAAGAGAGTAAAATCATGACCTGTCACATAATATTTACAACTGTTTTTATTATTCTTCATAAGCAAAAGTGAAACCCGATTACACTAACATGATAAAAAGTTATTAATTTCACAACCAAGTAATAACTCTATTGCTTGAAGAGCCTAAGCAGAAGTCACTTTGCCCACTAAGGTATCACACCTAGACAACTTAGGATTTACTAAGCAATACGCAGGTTGCCCGCTAAATCACCACTCTTCGGATGACTTAGAATTTGACTAAGCAATACACAAGGTTGCCCACTAAATCAGTTAGACTCAACTAACTTAGAATTTTCAATGAACCAAAAGATCTAAGTCTTTATATATTTAGGAACATATTAACAATATGAGTTCAGAAGAAATACTCCTAAGACAACTTAGATTCCAGCTCTGTCTAATTTGTGTTGGTCTTTTGAATGCTTCTTCACTTTCTTTTCTCAGCCTTTGCAAGAGTTCATGAGATGTTTTTCAAGTTGCAAAAACTAAGATTGTGTCTATTGAGATTCATGTTTATGTAGAATAGTCACATTCTTTGAGGCATGTTATTGGCCGAGGTTTCCTGCCACTTCTGCTGTTGTTGGAGACAATGCAGCAACTTTTGTACTTTCTCCGGCCTGGCAGTCTGTGTGTATGTGTCCACTTGGGAAGAGGTCCCTATACAAGGTCCCTGAGTTTGTTTTCTCATCAAAACTACAAATAACAGTTATCATTACGGTTATTAATTTTTCATTGCTTAACAGCCAGATACCGTGCCATTTCATATTCTCTATCTACTCATGTTATTGTCCCTCTATCTACCTGCAATCTTGTCTCAGTTTATCGAAAATAACGTTCTCTTTTTTTTATGAGATAATGATAATAATTGCATAGATATTATTATTCTTAAATGTTTATTTGTGAAATTACACTAGATATATGTTATTGTTATTGTTGTGTGACTGAATACTTACTTTTTTCCAGAATATTTCAAAAATTATTCAATATATGTCGTTATAAGGTTACATTTTATACTTAATTATATTTTATTATATATTTCGATTAGAAATATCCAATTGACAATAATTCATTATACATGAAACATGTTGCTCAGTCATTGGTCATTGTATAAATATATATCAATTTTAGTGATAAGTAGATTTGTTTATTACTACTTCCTCCATCTACTTTTATTTGTCATGGTTTCCTTCTGTAGAGTGCAAGGATAAAAATTCACTAATATTTTATAATGTATTTTTCATCATATTGATATGCAAAAAATTGTTATGTTTAGTACTCTTTATACAGTTTTTGAATATCTATATTTTTTTTTAAAATATCAAATAAATATAATCTAATTTAATTGATTTTCGAAAAACGTAATATGACAAATAAAAATATACAAAAGGAGTAGTATATCTTATTGTATGAAAAAGATTGAATTGTTATTCATTAAATTAAATGTTTTTATTGATGCAAATCAAATAAACTCATATTGAAAACGAAAACGAGGTGTATATTCATCGAAAAACAACAGAAGTAGTGGATTATTTTTCTAGGAAGCACTTGATATTTTAGAACACTAGATTAAAATAGAATATTGTGGCTATCTAAAATGGAAACAAAGTCCAAAAAATACAAGAAATTTTGAATAATAACTACTATTAAAATATATGAAAAGAAGAAGAGAAGTCAACAATTTTTGAATTAAATAGTTGAAATATGAAGATTTTACAACTTTTATATTACAATTTTTTTCATGCCAAAAGGTGAGTAAGAATGTGTGGAATTAAAATCTCTTTCAAACATGCACATGTATTGATTTTGATTCAATTTCTAGATGATTTTTATATCTAGTTCTAAATAAAATATAAGACTTTTCAACAAAATATAACACTTCTAAAAATCTATTTCAAGCATTTTTCATTGTATAATTAAAATTCACTCCCATTATCTCGCATAAATTGACAAGTTCTTCTTTATAAGCGTATTTTTTTTGTGAGATTTGTTGTTGATTCTTGTGATTTGAAATTTTTGACGAAACATAATTCATCTCAACCAATTTCTAGTTTTAGAGACAATTTTTCGCGTTTTATAGATGAGTTTGATTTGCAATCACTTAAATCATATCCTAGAGAAAGAATATACGTTATATTTATAGCTCTAGAATACGAGATGAAGTGAGAAGACATTATATTCAACAAGGCCCTTGTCAACCGGATATTCTTGATAAAAAGTGAATTCTACTTCTTTTATTTTATTTTTATTTTTTGATTATATTGTTCAACATTGCTTAAAGTGAAATAAAATAATAAAATTCACTATTAAAATTTATTCGTGCCTCAAAATTTTCGAAGGCCTTAGCAGGGTGTTCCTCTAACCTTATTCTTAAGTCACTCCTAGCCTTATGCTTTAACCATTCTTAGTGGTGCCCCCTATCTTCAGATCTTGAGTTCGCCTCTACTAAAGTGTTATTACTGGTGATGTTTAAAAGGAAAGGTACTTTTCTCTAGTGGTCGTAACGAACACTGTGAGATGCAATCTCCTGCTCCTAATATTGTTTTGCAAGTTAAACAAGTCTCTCATTACCTTAAAAAAAAGCCTCACATAAGTGGTACGCAAGGATTACAACAGCCCTCCAATCAGTGGCGTAGCCAAAAATTTTACGAAAAATGTTCAAAACTTTCATAACTCCTAAAAATAATTTAAAGAGTGGGTGTACTTAAATTTTGTAAATCAAACTACATAACATTAATGATTAATCTTTTTAAATAAAATATACCAAAATTTTTAAAATCAAACTACATAACATTTAGCTTTAATGTTCACGTTTATCTGATAGGAAAGAGATAGTTCAGCTTAGAGTGACATCACGTTTATGCTTCAGGATTTCACAAACCTCTGATGACCAACAAGGAAAAAAGAAAAATAAAGAATAGAATCAAACGAGTTATGTTAAAAGAAATTTATATAAAGTATTTTCACTTTTAGTAGCTTTATTGGAATAAATAAATTGGATTTGCTTATTAACTTTAGATTAAATAATTACTTTTAAATTTTATTTGAATTTTTAATGAAACGAATAGGATTTGCTTATTAACTTTAAATTAAATACTCCCTCCGTTTCAAAAAGGATGACCTAGTTTGACTTGGAACGGAGTTTAAGAAAAGAAAGCAGACTTTTTAATCTTGTGGTTCTAAATTAAAGTTATGTTAAATGTAACAAAATGCCCTTTAATCTTGTGGTCTTAAACATGTCAAGTTGAAAGTTAAAGTTAAAATATTGCCAAAAAAGGAAAGGGGCTATTCATTTTGGAATAAACTAAAAAGAAATAAGTATATTATTTTTGAAACGGAGGGAGTAATTGTTTTTAAATTTTATTTAAATTTTTAATGAAAATAAAAAAATTAAAGTCAATTAACGAGAATCGAAGCAGCACATTGTACGTTGTAAAGAACTTAAGTAACCCACTAAGCTAGAAAGTTTTTATTATTTTTCAAGGGTGTCCAAAATGTATTTTTTAACCATTTAAATTATTATTTTGCTTATAAATACAATGTAATTTTCTAACGAATGATGTCCAATTGGACACTCTTGCCAAAGGGTAGCTACGCCCCTGCCTCCAATTCAAAGGCAACTCATTATTTTCTAAAAAGACTACATTAATTTGGAGCTTTTATTCTTGCTGTATATGTTGATGATATTTTGCTTACATGAAATGATTTGGTATTCCTTGATTCAGAATTCAACATTAAAGACTTGGATCTTGCTCACTATTTTTATCTTATCTCACTATATCACCTTCCCTCCTAGTTTCTCTTCATTCTGATAGCCCAGGCTGCGATTTACATTGCTCGGAACCTTGTTTTTTCATGAAAGAATGAAACATATTGAATTGGATTGCCATAAGGTGTGTTTTGTGTTAGTGAAAACTTACAAGATAACAAAAAATTACATAATTACAACTAAAAATGAAATGAAGAAATAAAATTTCTTCAGGTTGAGGCTTGTATATCTCCCTCTCTTTAAAAAGAATCAAGCTAACTGCAACAAATGTTTTACCGTCCAGCAATTGTCCTCTTTGACTTGTCCCCTCCAGGATACAACAGCCTTCACCAAATATAATTCAACAACTCTGGACAAGAATTGAGTTCAAATCTTTACAAAAGAAGAACTTCTCTTCAACTTATAAGAACTCTCTTTTAGACAAACTTTATGCACTCTATATTTTCTTGTATGTTGTGTGTATCAAACCAAATGAAGACCAACACTATTTATACTACAAGAAATCTTCCTAGCAATGAATAAGAAGATAAATGGTGTAGCAAATAGTGAAGATAATGGCCTTAGGAGTTACATAGTTACAAAGAATAATGGAGAAATTAAGAATGAGATAATAAAAGGGGTAAGTAATGCCATCAATGGCTAATGAACAAGTTGTCCAACGTTCATATGTACGTTTGTTTCTATAACAAGAAAAATCATATCATCGTTGGCATGTGGAAGACTAGTACATCCAAGCACAGCGCAGCCAAGATCCTTACCACTCGGTCCCCGATGACAAGCGGAAATTCGGTATAGCAGCTCAGGTTCGTTTGCACTATTTTAATATATAACAATAATATTAAAATCTTAATCCAACAATCTTTCACTTATTAATATTAATCAAGAGAGTATATCAGTTGAAGGAAGACTACTACGCATAATGATGGTGCGCTCTGCATTGAATTTCCACTTAGTGAAATAATATTTTTTACCACAGAGTCATAGTGGTCTCTGACTTGAACTATGACTGCTTAGAAAAATAAAATATCATTGTCCACACATAATAATCAAGGTGTTCATGAGCTTTAAAGTCATCACATTATGGTCATGTGCTATCCCGGTTTCATGAGTGCATTTGAGAATAAGCCCGATTCTCATAGGAAGCGACCTACTTCCACACATCACATAGATGAAATCTGTCGAGAGTTATCCTGTAATATTAACACTCCACCCATACGGGATACAAAAATTCATCAAGAGTTTTATCAACTCAACCTTCACAAACTATAGGAAACAATGCACTTACATCATAGGGAGGGAATAATAAGATTGTACATTTTTCACAACAAGTCATCATATGATTAGTTTTTCCCTTTGAACCGGGTTATAGGATATCTAGTCCCAAGATTGGGTATCCTGATATATGACTCAATAATTTGTTGGCTTCAAGCTCATTTCCCTCGATGTGCTCCGAACCTTTTCTCTCGTTAAGGCCTTAAAGAGGAACTGTAAGATTATCACAAGATTTGACATAATCAACATTAATGGCACCACTTGTCAGATACGATCTTACATTACTCTGTTTCCTCCTTATAGGTCTTGATTTACCCTTATAATAATGATTTTGAACTCTACCAATTGCACCGGTGCTATCACAGTGAATTAAAATATGAGGAATTGGCTTTTGAAAATAAGGAATTTTAAACAATAAATCTCTTAACCAATTTGTTTCCTCACTAGTTGAAGCTAAATCAATTAGTTCAGCCTTCATGGTAGAGTTACCAAATATAGTTTGCTTTTTGGATCTCCAAAAAACACCACCACCACCTAAAGTAAAGACATAATCAGTGGTAGAACAGGAATCACCTGATAAAGTGTTTCAATCTGCATCACAAAAGCCTTCAAGTACAAAAGTATATTTTTTATAGAACAATCCACAATTTTTTGTTCCAATTGAATATCTCATAACTCTTGTTATACCATGTCAATGTTCGTTACCTGGCTTGCTTGTAAACATGCCAAATACTCCTACTGCATATGCAATATCAATCCTAGTGCAATCAGTCACGTATCTCAAACTTCGGATTATGCTAGAATATTTCTTTTGATTTATCACATCATTTTCACTTTCAACAGGAAATAAGTGAACACTTGAATCAAAAGAAGTAGCAACATACTTGTAATCATGAAGGTTATATTTTTTCAAAATTTTCTCAATATAATGTGACTTGTCAAGGAAAATTTCCTCACTTGTTCTTGTTATTTTTATTTCAAGAATAAAATTTGCCTCACCAAGATCTTTCCTATCAAAATGTATTTTACGAACACTTTAAGCTTCATCAATAACATTTATGTTAGAGCCTAAGATCAACAAATCATCAACATATAGGAAAATAATCATATGTTAATTATTCCAAGACTTATGATATATGCATTTATCACATCAATTTGTTTTAAAATCATTTTCAATCATGCAGGAATCAAACTTTTAATGTCATTGCTTTGGTGCCTGTTTCAAGCTATATAGGGATTTAGTAAGTTTACATACTTTGCTTTATTGGTCTGCTTCAATAAAACACTCGGGATGATCCATATAAATTTTCTCATTTAGGTCTCCATTTAGAAAAGCAGTTTTTACATTCTTTTGATAAATTTGTAAATAAAAAATAACAGTCATAGCAATTAAAATTCTTATGGATGTAATTCTTGTTACCGGAGAAAAAGTATCAAAACATTCTAGGCCTTCTAGTTGTTTAAAACCTTTTGCAACTAGCCTAGACTTCTCTTAATAAATAGAAGGTTTCATAAGAGGTGAACCACTCCAGAGCCTCCCCGCTCAAACTTCGGTTGAAGAGCCGCATCAATTAAGATTCATCCCTTCCAACTCGCACGAGCTGGTCACAGTAGGCTCTCAGTTGAGCGATAGGGTTGCCCATTCCTCCGAAGGTGTCAAACTTCGAGATTTTGAACCCTTTTTGAAGTTCCAAATTTGGATGAATACATAAGTTTTCATAACTAAGTCCGGCAATATCTAGGACGCATTGGATCTCCTTCATGGATTTCTTGATCTCTTATTTTATGTCAACCTTTGCCTCTTCCTTTGACCTCCATTCCCTTTCTCGTTCCTTATAATGGTCCAGCTTAGAATCGTGCATATCGTGCTCCGCAGGGATAGGAATTTGGAAAGTGGTTCTTTTAGGTAAGGGTGGAGCTAATGAGTGACTCTGGGCATTTTGAGTTGTTTGATAATTCTGTGGTAAGTCTGTGAGATTGGTATTCTGATTTAAGTGGTGGTGGGGTGTTTGGGGATTGAAAGTATTTTGTTTTTGATTTTGTGGTGGTAGGTTTTATGGTGGGTATTTTGAGGATGAGGTGGCATTTAGGGGTGGTTATTTTGAGGAGGGGTGGAATTTGGTAGGATGCGGAAGCATATAACCGATGGATTCTAAGAAGGTGTAGATGACTGGTTTTGGGCTGGATCCATATTTGAATAAGGGAAGTAGATTGGAGGTCTCCCATCAGCAACGTTAGAAACAAATCCTTGTGGAGGCAGATCCTGTCTCCTTTGCATTTGAACTCTCATTTATGCAATCTGTTGCATCAGCTGCAGAATAAACTCATTCTGGTCCGCTATGGTGGGTTGAGACACCACAACATTAGTAAGACATACTTCTTCATTACTATCCCCCATAATTGTCTTTCTTCTGTCTGAGCTTTGTCTAGGGAAGGAATCTGCTGGACCTTTTGATCTTGTTAAATAGGGATGATCTGCCAGCTTTTGATCGACACAGATCAGTTTCAAAGTACCTTAGAAGGAAAAAACTCAAAGGTAGATCTGTCAGTGCAGATTCATAATGCAAAATGCAAAATATCACATAGAGATCAGATAAACACACAAGTTGCTTTGTTTGAGGATATCTTCAACGCACTAGTAAGGACGGAAACACATTTTTTAACAAGAAAAAGTTTGCATGTTTTAGTTTTGACACTGTCTCAGAAAGTCTAACTCATGTTGAGCTAAGGTCTTCTTGCAGCTGCTCTTTGGCGTCCATTGATATGGCCTTCGTATATTCTCGTAACATGAAGGGGGAGAATCGAAATTTTTAATTATAGGGGCCGGGCCTGGGAAGGCCACCTACGTATCTCACAAGGAGAATTCAGCCCAACGTATTTCGATTACAAGATAAAATAATCTCATCAAATGGTTCATTACGATTACAAGGAAATTGAAAGGTAAAAACAGAGCTTTTTAAAGATAAAATGATGGTGACACATTAATCATTTTCCTTCTTGTTGTAGCGTTAGTCTCCTCCTTTCAGACGGCCCAGGAACGGAGGTTTGTAGAGGATCTCCTCACCGCCGTCTTCCCAGGTCGCTTCAGGTTGAGCATTATCGGGACCACATATACCTCCTTACTCGTAGACAGGGTATTCTTTACACATTTTCTAAAGTTTATCAATCATGTTGCTATGGAAGGTTTTGTTCTTTTTCCTCATTGTGGCCATCCTTTCTCTCATGGAGGCGAATTCTTCGATTTCCACTGTCAAATCCTCATCTAGTGGAATGCTTTTAGCTAACAGAACGACAGTCTCCAATTCTATCCTCGGCTCTCTCGCTTCTCTATCTTGCACTTTCAACTAAAGAATGGCCAACTTCTCTCGCAAGTCCTCTGTCTTCATCTAAACGCTTTTCTTTCTCTTCATCTGTGATACTAGATCCTCATCCAACGTCACGGTCACATCTTTGTAGATTACGGTGGTCATGTCGACTTTGAGCCCTTCTTCCTTGACCTCCTAAATTTCCCGAGTGATCTGTTAGATGTTTCTTTGTAGTTCTTCTCCAATTAGTTCTATCTGGATGTTCGTACCCTCATCCATAACAGTGATTTTTGCCTTTTCTGAGACGGTAGAGAATTGTTTTAGGATTTGTGGTATATGAGATGTCTTTTGAGTGAGAAACTTAAAACATGGAAATTTTGGTCGGACGTCTCTTTGTAATAGTGACTTGTTTGTTTATTTTTGATATTTCTGGAACGGAGTTGAGTTCTGATATCCTCATTCATAGCAACATAACACATAAGAAATTAGTAGCAAATATATCGTGTCCTAAAACATACAAGGGGACCCTTTTATGCAAGGGGTAGGCCTAGCGCATTTAGATGATGTACGAGTGAATTTGAACCAAATAGACTATTCCTCCCCCCCCCAAATAAATTTAACAAATGAATAATAATATTCGGAAAGGGGAATTAAAAGGATAAAATACTAAAAGACAACCCACGCAGGGGCTATTTGAATGTATGAAAGTGCAATAAAGGCAGGCCCGTGCAGGGGCTAAAATACAAAAACCTGCGCAGGGGCGAAATCCACTAAGTCACTCCAGATCGTCCTGCTCCGTCACTGTTCTCCTAAGTCTTGTATAGTAGATACATCTACCGCAACATTAGCAAAAATCCTTCTCTTAGGTGTCCTTTTCCTCCAAGCTTTCGTATCGCATCCTCTTGATTTTCTCCTTGACCCTTGTATCGAGATCATCATAACCATGTCTTAGTCTTTCCACCTCTTGATTTTCCTTCTTAAGAGCTCGTCCACCGCTTTGGCTTCTCGGTCCTCCGTTACACTTCAAAAATTTTGCAGGATTGGCGAGGATATGCTTTGTATAACCGTCGTCATATTCACCATTGAATCTATCTGAGGCGATGTGTTTTCATCTAATCTCTTAGCACCTTTCCACTCTCTTAGCATCTTTGAAGATTTGGGTAATCTGTCGTCCCCAATATTGTACACATAGGCGCCATAATATGCATCTCGAGGTACAGTCTGCCTCCTTCCAAACTGTCGCATGACTCGAAAAGGCACATAAAGGTGAATTCCCTAAATACCTGGTAGAGAAAGCACAAGTTGTCTCTGTCTCTTTATGACGACCTCTTTTGAGATAAAGCGATCTAGCATCCATTAAAGATCGTCTTCTCTTATTGCTGGGAAAATTTGAGCCCATCTTCCTCTAGTTCTCCGATTGTCCATATTCGCCCAATATAGCATATCCTTTAAATCTCTGAGGGTGTTCTTGTGATTGAGGGTGTGTAAATTCTGAATCCCAGCTCCCTTTGCCAGATGGCATAAAATCCACAACTGAAGAAGTATATTTCAACCTTTAAAATAGCGTTGTCCCTCACTACATTTTCCCAAGGCTCGGTGCTATATCAGACAAGATAACCGGGGCTATGAAGTAGTACCTCACTTGTCCTTGATTCATTACCCCTTGAATAGAGTGTGTGAAAGCATTATGAATTGAGTGTTGATGCTCAAACTCGGTCCATGTGGGAACACCATTGTTCCAACAATGCTATGGTAAATTGCTAGCAGTCAAATTTCGTTCCATTCCCTATAGGAAACCCTGAACTCTTGATTGTAATTGGGGTAGTGAATTGAGTGCACAAATCTGACATAAAGGTCACTGAAGAGTATGTGGGAATCTAGACACCAGTAGACAACATTTTTTGGCAACCCGAGCCTATTTCAAATACCTTCCACGGAAGGCTTGTTAGGGTTGAAAATGTCTTCTTGCTTTCTCGCCTTTCTTTCGATCCCAGTACCTACTATGTCTATGCAGTCTCTGATCTCCTCCACAGACGGGTGATTTCCGCGGTTCCAAATTGAAATACCATTCTTTGGTTATCCCAAAAGTCGGTGAGAACCTCAATCAGTTCCTGGCCATCCATTCATGTTGATCAACTCCGTCAATGCACCAATATATTTGTTGAGGGTCCTCCTATGATCCCCGGCGAGATTATTAAACCACATTATGAGTTGGGGTGGAGCTGCTATGACCATGTAAAACTTCGGCACATGATTTTATCTCTACAAGACGGAAACTATATAGTTTTACCCATCCTAAATTGGTTTTCAGACGTATATCATTCAAATGTCACATAAAATGATGTGTCATGAGGTCGAAGACCTTGGACACGATTTTGGTAGTTTTCTACTGAATGGACTTAATACGCCTTGGGTATTAAGTTGTCTTAGGCTAATGCTTAATTTTTGTTTTGGTTTCTCTCTTGCTTTGGATTTCTAGAATAATTTTCAAGTTGATGGTTACCCGAGTTGGACAAATATCAGGGTGAAGCTACCAAATGACGTCGGATGACAATATTTCGACTATTCATTTGATACTTCCAAATGAAATTCTTGTGTATTTTGAAGAAAGCAGTGGAAAGCCACGTAACTTTTGTTTTTTTTAATGCAAACTATTTGCCAAGAGGCGGAAAGATGCTATGAAAAAATGCAACATTTCTAACTAAGATAAAATAAACAAATGAGCAATTAAACCACATAGCAAAAATAGAGTTAGTTTTAAGGTTAGAATCCTCCGACTTCCCCAGTGGAATCTCTATTTCTGTTTTATTGAAAAATATATTTTTTATAAGTTTTCGACCTTTTAGAGTCACCACTTAAGTTTGAAAAAAATAAGAAAAACTTTTGCTTTCAAAAGACTTTAAACATAAAAAATCTAATGATAAATTTAATGGGGTTCGGAGATTTTTATTAACGTCTTAGGAATGTTTTGAAAGCACCTAAGATGTTCCGCTTAATTACGATTATCCGAAAACTAATGTTATTTGGCTAAGTCTTGCTTGAAAAATTGAAAATTGTTTGAAAGTGAGCTTCTTAATCATTATCTAAGCGAAACTTATAAATTTGAAATATTATTATTTTAAAACTTGGTTCAATTTTTAAGCTAATAAAGCAGTATGAAATTCGACGGGGGTTTAGAGTTTTTCTAACTTTAAGCTAACTACAAATAAACGCAAATACATAGATGATAAGGTAAGAGAAAGAGAGAGAAAGAGATATTTGGATCCAAATTCAGGTTCTGTTTGCCTTGACCGGAATTTTGGACCCACATATTTTGGGCTTTTTGACCCATTTTTGTTTTGGTCCTTTGGTCCATTTTCTTTCGTACCTGTCCTAGACTAAACAATAATAAATATAAAATAAATACATAAAAAGAAAAGGGCTTATGCCCAAAAATAAATACAATGTGATAAGGAAAACAAATTAAATAAATTGGGTCTCTTTCGGCTCAACTTCTTCATCTGTTTGATTTCCTCCAACTTCTTTTAACTCGGGGCCCTGTACGTCGAGTTTTATTGGCTGGCTGACTCGAATAAGGGAAGTGGAGTCTTTATGACACTCTCAAAAAATGCAATGAAAAGGAGAATTCCATGAAGACTCGGAGAGGAGTTCATACACAAAAAAAAAAGAACAATATCATCATCCAAAATGAAAAGACGCTTAAAACATGAATTTAAAATTAAGAAGTCAAGCTAGACAATTTAGAATAAACAGGAAATTACTAGCAATAGTTTACTCTATTTAAATGAAACACAATAAGAAATACATGCTTGACAATAACAAGACCATATTTTAATTAAATCAATTAACACATATCTATTCCCAAATGCAATGTCAGGCTGATGTCAACTCCACAATATAGCATGCCTGAATATGATAAGCCCAATATTCAAATTAATTTGGTAAGCATGGACAGTCAAATCATAAGAGACGCTTCCCTAATAATAACCATTAAAATGAGACAAAACTATTAACTAATTCGCTATATGACATGGAGCAACACTAAATCCAAAACTAGATCATAACTAGAAAGTAATCTCAAGAATATACACACACGTGTATATGCAAAGCAATTAAATCCCAATAGGGTAGAAACTACACACTGAAGGTAGTTCATTCCAATAATAAGTGATTAGCAAAATTTATTACATAGAAATAATAATACATAAACACAAAAGAAAGAAGAATAGAAAAATAAGTAAAATAAAACAAACAACAATAAATAAAAGGTTACTGCACCAGGGCAACACCACATCTTTATCGGATCGCATTTTGTTTGGACAAGTTTCAAATTTAAGAACTATTAGATTTAGGAAACTATATGCTAGCAAATAACCAACCTGTTTGAGAAATGGGGAGATTAATTAATCGCTATCACATGAAACGAGATCGAAACAAACATATAGTGTCTTAACAAAAAGTAAAACAAGCAGATCCATGAGCGACTTATACCTGCAGGAAGATGAGGTGCATAATGACCAAACTATTTAACACTCCTAATAAAGTGATTAAGGTATTCCTACGACTATTAACCCAAGATCAGACAAGAAACAAAAGAATGTAGAAGAGCAACTCCAAAGACTTACTCACACACTATCGCAAGTAACAAGAGACCTCCACCAGATCCTAAAATCAACCAATCTATCAACTATGGCGTCTAACTAAATAATGGCAATTTCAACTCATCCATGATTCTGAGATTTTGTCTTTATTTAGCATGAAGAAAGACATTAAAAGGTAAAGAAGATGAACTAAAAATGAATAAATAAAAAAACTTGAAAGAAGACAAAATAAACAGATGTATACATATATATTTCATGCTAACAAGGAAGGAGAGAAGGACACACATGTTTGATGACATTCAGGCAGCTAGGCTCAAGAAAGGACATAGCAAGATAAAAATCCTAGTGAAGAACAAAGAAAGTCCAATATTTGAATACGAACCCACCAAGTTTAACTCGACAAATAACAACTAATAACGAAGATGACTAAAATTTTTACATCAAGTTAATGTAATCATTGATCAAGCCGCAACAACCAACAAACAATCACACAATGAGGACCTTTGTAACATTATGAAATAGCACAACAAAACAAAGGAAAAAAAGAGGAGAACGTCACTAAGAGGGAAGTGCTACCTTTTTCGATGCGGCAAAACTGAAACACTACCGAGCAGGGTTACGAACTTCCAAAAATGAGTATCGAATTTTTGAAGAAACCAGGAGGAATTTATGTAGAATGAGAAAAAAACTTGATGCTCTTATAGAAAGTAAATCCCTCTATTCGAGCGCCTCACTGTCTCTTTTTCTATCTTTCTTTATGTTCTCTTAGTATTTCATTCCCTTTTAAAAATATACGGAAAAGCTTCAAACTCCAAAACTTCTAACAATTTTTCTACCTTAAAATCTTCCCCTGTTTCTACAATGTTTCGCCTGATTTTCTGCCTAAAACTCCAACTAAACCTTCCAAACCTAAATTTTTAGCCCTAAAAAAAATTCCTTAATCAGAAAATCGAATAGACTACATATAGGGGGAGATTAGGGGTTGAGAAAAGTGGGGGGATAGATTAGAAAAGGAGTAACAAATTCCCCACCGAAATTCAAAATCTCAGAGGATAAAGATGAGCAAGCTGGAATTAGTACTAAATCGTACCAATCTCAATGGAAGTCGAAGGAAAGTCATTCGATCTTAAGCTAGGAACGCACAAATTGTGGAGATTGCTCCATTTGGCCTGCTCGCATACAGGTCGCCTGTCTTGAAGGTCGTACCATTCATAGCAGAGGGAGAAGAAAAGGGTGACGCGTGATTGGAGAAAGGGAGAGGGAAGACCACGCGGTTGGATTTTGTCTCTGTGAAGTCGCATGAAATTATGAATTAGCAGAGATGTTTCTTCACGAGTTTTACTAGATTCTCCTCTGGTTATTCTGTGGCTGCATATTTTCTTGTGAGAAAGACAAGAGAAACGGGTCGGTTGAGGAAAGATAGAGTGGGTACTGAAATCGATGAAATGGGTATATGTATTGGGCTGAAATTTTGGTTGGTATGGAAGGGAATTTAAATAATGGGTTGGGCCAAGGTTATGGGATTATGAAGGGCTGATTGGAAAATTTTTGGGCCTGGGATTTTATTAGAATGGATTGGTTGCTGCTGAAAATTGGCCCAATATTTTGTCTTTTGAGTAGAATGCTACCAATTTAGTGAAACTAGATTTTAGGATAAGACGAATCGATATAATTTACTAACAAGCTTCCTAAGGCTAACAAAAATAATATATTTAATTCGAATATAAACTAAAGATTCAAAATATAAGCTAAAATAATTAACCAAATATTTATGTAAAACCAAAATATTACTGTTATTTCAATTTTGAAATATCAGTAAACTATAATAATTTATGAATAATTATGTGGGACCCTCACATTAGTAAAAAAAAATAAAAGTGTCAAAACCTTATTTAAAACCACTTGCAAGCTAGAATATATTTATTTATTATTATTATTTTTTTGGAAATATATAAAATTAACTACTTTAAATTGTTTAAACTTAAGAAACTCGGTGATGAATAACTATCAAGGACGGTCAAAATTTGGGTGTCAACAGTGACATCCAATCAAGTTATTTCAAGTGCGGACAAGAGGGACACTTCATGTAAGAGTGTCCTAAGGCAACATAGCTCAATCTTTATTAGTTGCTCCACTAGAGAGTGCTTCACCTAGGGGAGCTACTTCTGGTACTGGAGAGGAGCAAAATGCCTCTATGTAATCACTAGTCGCCAAGAGCATGATAACTCTCCAGATGTTGTCACTAGTATGATCAAACTGTTTAATTTTTATGTTTTTTCTTTACTAGATTAGGGCCAAGTTTGTGTTTTATAATCCCTTATGTTGCAAATAAGTTTGAAATTCTTCTGAGAAACTTTGTGAACCTTTTTGTGTTTCTAAACCTGTTGGAGAGTCTATTGTAGCATAAAGAGTCTATCATGATTGTCGTGTTTTCATCAATTACAAGAATACCATGGTTGGCCTAGTTTAACATGTTAGATTTTGTTGTCATTCTAGGTATGAAATGACTTCATACTTGTCATACATCAATAGAATTGAGCACGTAAGGGTCATTTAATATCATACCTTAAGGTGAGAAAGTTAGTTTCAAAGGGTTATATCTATCACTTAGTTCGAGTTAATGACTCAAGTGTTGATGTACCTATCTTTCTTGATGATCTACCCGCAAATGCCTTCTGAGAGGGAAATAGAATTCGGCATAAATATCATTCTAGATACTCGTCCTATATATATTCCTCTATATAAAATGGCACCAACAAAGTTAAAAGAATTAAAAGATTTGTTACATAATGGTCTCATTTGTCTAAGTGTCTCACCTTGGGGCGCTCTAGTCTTGGTTGTGAGAAATAAAGATGGTTCCCTTAGGATGTGTATAAACTACCATCTAGGATGTGTATAAAATACCATCAAGAATTAATATCCTCTTCCTTGAACTGATGATATTTTCGACCAGCTTCAAAGTGCTTCTTGATTCTCAAAAATTGATCTTAGATCAGGTTACCACTAGTTGAAGGTTAGGGAATGTGACCAATACTCCTGCAACATTTATGGATATTATGAATAGATTCATCAAACCTTATTTAGATATCTTTATTATCACCTTCATTGATGACATACTAATCTATTCAAGGAATGATATAGATCATGCTAGTTACCTTAGAATAGTCTTTCAAACTTTGAAAGATAAGGAGTTATATGTGAAGTTCTAAAAATCTAAATTTTTGGCTTAAGTAGGTGGAATTCATGGGCCACATAGTTTACGGTGCTTAAATTAGCATTCATACCGAAAAGATAGAAGCAATTTAGAGTTGGCCTAGACTCACGTCTCTTACTGATATAAGGAGTTTCTTAGGTTTTGGTCGGGTACAATAGAAAGTTAGTTGAGGGTTTTTCATATTTCTGATCTCCTTTGACCAAGATGACTTAGAAAACAATTGAGTTTTAATGGTCTAACGCTTATGAGAAATGCTTTCATGAATTGAAAAAAAAGGTTGACTACTGCCTTGGTTTTGACCTTACCAGAAGGTACTCTAGGTTTTGTGGTATAATGTGATGCATCTAGAATTTGTTTGGGTTGTGTTCTAATGAAGAAGGGAAAGATTATAGCTTATGTATCAACATAGTTTAAAGTTCATGACAAGAAATATCCAACGCATGATTTAGAATTGGCTGTTGTATTTTTTGCATTAAAAATACTGCGGCAATATTTGTATAGCATTCATGTTAGTATATTCACTGATTATAAGAGACTATAATATATGTTCACTCAGAGAGAGCTTATTCTCAAACAAATGAAGTGGTTTGAATTGCTCAGGAATTATGACATGAGCAATCTCTACTACCTAGGTAAGGCTAATATGGTTGGTGATGCCTTAAGCAGGTTGTCTATGGGTAGTACCACCCATCTTGAAGAAATAAGAAAGAACTAGATGTGCATAGACTTGCACGCGTGGGAGTAAGACTTATAGATTACACAGAAGGAGAAATAATGTTGACAAACAGGGTTGAATAATCACTAGTGTCAGAGGTGAAAGAAAAACAAGACCAAGACCCCATTTTTTCTTGAATTGAAGGTAAATGTTCAAAAAGAGCGAGTATTGGCTTTTGAACAAGGGATAGATGATGTGTTGAACTAGCAGGGTAGGTTGTGTGTACCAATGGTGGATAGGATCCAAGAGAGGATCATGGAAAAAGCTCATAGCTCTATATATTCCATTTATCTGAGTTCCATAAAGATGTACCGTGATTTGAGAGAAATATATTGGTGGGAAGGTATGAAGAAGGGCATTGTTGAGTTTGTTGCCAAGTGCCCGAATTGCCAGCAAGTGAATGTAGATCACCAAAGGCTTGGAGGGTTGGCAAGAATATAAAACTTCCAGCATGAAAGTGGCAGATGATTATATTGACTTGATCGCAAGGTTATCAAGGTCACACAAACAACATGATTCAATTTGGGTGATTGTCGATAAAATGACAGAATTAACCCACTTTTTGCCGGAAAAGACTACTCATTCAATAGAGGATTATACAAATTATACATTCAGGAGGTGGTGAGACTTCATGGAGTCCCAGTTTTTTATTATCTTAGATAGAGATGCACTATTTAATACACGATTCTAGAAATCTTTCCAGAAAGGTTTGGGTTCAAAGGTGAACTTAAGTACTAATTTTCATCCTTCAAACAGATGGGAAAGCAGAGTGTACTATCCAGACCTTATAAGATATGTTTAGGGCTTGCTTAATTGATTTCAAGGGGGATTGGGATGATCAGCTACCTCACATTGAGTTCGCTTACAACAACGATTATCATATGAGAACCAAATGACTCCATACAAAGCTCTTTATGGGAGAAGATGTAAATCTCCTATTTGGTGGTTTGAAGTATGTAAAACATGGTTCATAGGACCAGATATAGTTCACCAAGTTATGGTGAAGGTGAAGGTGATTCAAGCGAGATCGAAAATGGCATAGAGTCGTCAAAATTCCTATTCATATGATAAGAGAAGGCTGTTGGAGTTCGAAATGGATGATTAAGTATACTTGAAGGTTTTACCCATGAAGTGTGTTATGAGGTTTGGTAAGAAGGGTAACCTTAGTCCCAGGTATATTGAACATTATGGCATACACAAAAGGATTTGCAATGTAACTGATGAGTTAGAGCTAACGCAAGAGTTAGCAACAGTTCATTGATAGTACCAACTGAAATTGTTGGGATTGAGGATAGCTTATCTTATAAGGATATTTTGGTTAAGATTTTAGATCTCCAATTTCACAAGTTGGGAACAAAGGAGGTCGCATGTGTCAAGGTCCTACGAAGTAAAAAACTTTGTTAAAGAAGCTACTTCGGAAGCTCAAGAGGATATGAAGAAAAGATATCCATATCTCTTTGAATCTCGAGGGGATGTAGATCAAGGTACTAATTTTCTTCTAAGTAATATATAAACTTTGAGTAAGCATGTTGTTACTTGGTTCTGATTGTTAAGTGTTAAAATTGAGGTTACTATTCTTAGCTTAGTGAAAGAAAACTCATTTGAGGATGAAAGTTCTCAAGGGGGAGTTATTGTAACATCTAACAAATTTAAATAACTAAGAATAAGCTAAAATACTATTGAAAAAAAGGGGAAATCTGGAAAAAAATTCCAAGTTAAAGAAATGGAGTTTTGGTCATTTTCAACAGGCCATAATTTCTAGCTCAGGATGATTTAAAGGTGCTTCATTATAGGGTGGAAAGATCTTGGAATAATCTTTCCAACTCCACCAAGTTTGTGCATTTTTATATTGTATGAGTGAGTTATGACTTTTGGAAGTTGGGATATTGGATTGAAAAAAGTCTAAATCCGAATTTAGAAGGGCAAACTACGCTTTCCACCAATTAATTTCCTATTTAATTTTCAGGGTTTATTGGGGGTAAAAAAAGTCTTAGATCAGTTTATAAAAGTTATAATTATGATTAGGGGTTGGAGAAGAGAGAAAACAAGAAATAAAGGGAGAAAAGTCAAGAATTCTCTAAGAACGTCAAGATTTGTGGGTGGAATTCATTGGGGGTGATCCCTATCAAGGTGTATGAGCTATGTTAGTGTTGGTTCAATTAAACGACACAAGAAACTTGTTTCAGTTCATTGATTTTTGAGTTGGTTGAATGATTAAAAGTGACGTTTTTGAAGAACATCATTGAATTCTAGTTGATTGAGTTATTAGATGTCTAGTGTTGTTTTAATTCGAGTTTATGAGTTATTTTCAAGTCAAATCTATAGGGTATTGAGGTTACTAATGATCAAGTGTGTTTGGGGAAAGAACCATGGAAGTTTAGAGGGTTTAGAGATGAAAAACGAGGTGAAAAGTCGAGAATGTCTGTCCATAGGGCCTTAGGGCACCACGCCTCCCATAGCCCCAAAGGACAATCACTGTCAATAGGGACTTGGGTAGATATGCCAACCAGAGTTCCCTAACTTGGCCTCTGAAGTGTGAGTCATGGCGCCCCACGCCTCTTAGAGCGCTAAGGATGCCAGTACACCCCATCTTTTTGAGAGAGTTTCTAAGTCATGTACCTATGTTTCCTAGTTGATCCTAACACTCTAAGGTATATATAAACATCATGAAATCATCAATAAACATGAGATCATGAACCTTAAATGCATAATTCATTTCAAGGAAAGTTAAGATCAAAGTTAAAAAAATTAAAGTCAAGTCTAAAATTTAAGAAGCAAGTCAAAGTAAATTCTCAAAGTTTTCAAGAGTATTTAACATATATTTTAACTATGTTTTAAGGATCAAGTTGCAAGTTCATTAAAGAGTAAAGAGTATAGTTGATTTCTCAAAAATTATAAGGTAACTAAGAATTCCCTAATAGTTGAGTTGAAACTTAAGCCAAGAGTAAATAGTTGAGTTCATTTATTAAAGTTATAAGGGAACTAAGTATTTCCTAAGAGTTACAAAATGTTTTATATTTTGAGATAGAAAGGAAGCTGAGACGTCCAACAGAGCCTTTGGCTATTTTTAGTAAAGAGAAAACTATGATTTCCAAGAGATATTTTAAAGCTAAGGTTGAGCAATTACCTCACACCACAGAATAAGTTGTTTTAAAAACATATGAGCTAAGTATTTTTTGTAGTATTATTGAGAACCAATATGGGGACGCCAAATTATATTAACTCAAGCCCCATAAACCATGTAGACAACATGGATAGAAGAAGGGTCATAATTTGTAGATAATTCCTTAGTGCTTTTTAGCATACACTAGTGGATCCACTTTGTAGTTCATGTTCTATATTGAAGGAAAAGTATTGGACTACCCTCTTGCAGCGTGAGGTAAGACGTTGTACCATCACTTAGGCTCATAGTGATGATTGTCGGTTAGAGATTCTCCCAAAGAAACTATATAACTTTATATATAAGTAAAGTTGAGTTTGTAATTGAATTTTCTTTAACAAATTTATTGTTTTCATTATCTTAGAAGCTTTTATATATTTTATGTGTCTTGTTACTTTATATTAAGTCAAGTTGCTCACGAGTTGAGCAGAGTCAAGGTAAATGTTCCTTCTTACACTTTTTCAAGCTTAAGTTTTTGTTATCACTCCAAATCACATACTCGTACATTCAATGTACTGATGTCACTTGTCCTGCATTGTCTTATGATGCAGAAGTCCATAACTAGGATCAACATCATCCAATATCTCATTGATCAAGTTGAGCATTCAAAGTCAATGGTGACCCTCCTCGCATCCCAGAGGACACTTTTGTTGGATTTTGTGTTTCTTTTATATGATATCGTGGGGTGTGTACCAACATCCATCTTAGTATTACAGAGGCTTCATAGACAGTCAAAAAGTTAGTTTGGAGTCATTATCTTTGTAATACAAATATTTTGTTATGAGACTTAAATGTCATTTTGGCCAACTAATTAGTCTTGCAGTTATTAAATGACATATTTTTTTGAGTTAAGTCTTCTATCAAGTTAAGTAAGTCAGGCAACGGGTTCTTGAGGACAGCAATGGTCTTTGAGTGCTAATCTTGCCCAGGGTGTAGACTCGGGGCGTGACAAAGGTGTAGAAGACAACAAAATTTTGGATGACTATGAGGATAAAGATGTATTCCTAAGGAGTTAGATCTCACACACCATGACAGAAGAAAACATGTACTTTATCGTAGGATACTAAATTGCGAACGAGATGTGGTAATGCTTTGAACAAGTTATCTTCAAGCAACAAAATATAAGGAGTTCCATATCAAACAACAACTACAAAGTGTAAAGCTAGGAACCAAAAAAGTTGACAAATGTATTAAGAATTTAAAGGCATTTGTGATGGCCTTGCAACCATTCACAAGCCTACAGATGAAGACAGAAAAGGTATAAATTTTTCTAGATTTCTAGCTATTAAGTAAAAGACCTTCAGGACTGTCATGCTAGATAAGGCACCATATCGTACTCTTAATCAATTATTAATGATCTTAGGGGTTTTTATTTGAGGGAGGATGAAGAGAAGTGCCTAAAAAAACATAATATGGAATTGTCTGCACAAAGAGGTAAGGGCAAAGGAAACTACTCCCAAAGAAGAGGAAACAATAATTTTAATTTAAGAGGAAGATGTTTTAAGCCTGCTAGACAATGAACATGTTTTTATAACAACATAAATGGACCAGTTCCTCAGAAAAGTCCTTTAAGTGAAAGTCATGAGAGGAACAATATTCATGTGTGTCGAATTTGTGGTAGGAATAACCATACTGCTCTTAAGTGATTTTACAGGTGGGATTAAACTTACCAAGCCGCCAATGAGCAACCACAAGCATTGGCTGTAACTAATATACAAAACACTACTGATGACAAATTATATGTATACCCAAGAGCAAGTAGTGATATGCCACATAAATCAGACTTCAATGAACCACATAAAATCATTATTGGGAATGACTCAAAGTTAGACATAACACATGTTTGGGAACATATATGGATCAGGTCTAAAGTTAAAACAAGTTCTTGTTGTCCCTAACATTAATGAAAATATACTTTAAGTTCATATGCTTGCAAGAGATAATTGTTGCACTCTTGAATTTGATGAAACTAACTTTGTTGTAAAGGAAAATAAGACAAGTAAACTATTGGCCAAGGGAAATAAAAGAAATTGACTGTATGCTTCAAAAGATAACAATCTCTCTACTCTAAATGATGCACACGATTGGAATACATCACACAACATGTAGCATTCTAGATTAGGACAACCTAGATTGAAGTCTTTAAAAGTTTTGAATATTAATAGTTGCATTAATATGAATAGTTGACCAATATTAATAGTTGCATTAATATAGGGACCTACTCTTGTCGAATCCTCCCAACATATGAAATATTATGTCGTTTTTATTGATGATAACACGAGATATACATGGATTTATCAACTAACAAAATTACCCAAACCGTCGTTATTTTTTTGGAGAAATCAAAATTCAGGAAATTTTGGGCCACTGTCTCGCCAGGGCGGGCTAGATGCGCTAGGGGGAAGCTCCAGGGTGGGGTAAGTTGATGCCAAAGCGGGATTAGCGAGAAAGAACCAAAACTACAAGAAATCCTATTTTCTCATCTTAATGAAATACCTGAATAAGTCATAAAACACCCAAGAAACCTCATAAAAACATCTCTAAGCTTGGGAACGATAGAGAAAGAACATTCTAGCATGAGGATGGAGATATCTTGTGAATTCTTGGCTGAATTTACCTTCACGAAGCTTAGAAAACTAAAATCGAGATCATAAGCTCAGTGAAATTTCTTGGCACCCGGTAGGTTATGAATTAAGTAGTTAAAATTTAAGATCACTACGTAATATTTGTGAATCGATGGTAGGATTTATGTGTAGGCCTTCGTGCACCGAATGATCTATAATTTAAACCCTAGTAATAATCATTAGACAATAA